>NC_088331.1:20810000-21110000 GCF_036884655.1 Musa acuminata AAA Group
CTCGCCAAGTGGATCGTTGCAAGTCCAGGAGTTTGCCGGAAGTTCGCAGGAGCATCACCGAGGGTTCATCGGATGATCGACGGAAGTTCGCTGGAAGCTCACCGGAAGAAGCGATTGACGCACCAAAGCAATTTGCAGTAAATGTCTTAGGAAATATCGTAGTTAGCACAATGATTAAGTTGGAAATGGGAGGTGATCCCATTAACTTAATCTTGGGGCAATTGGGCCCTTGAAAAACCCAAATTGGGCCGAATGGATCAACCCATTCAGACCCTGATTTCTGCTAGGCGGTTGAACCGCCCAAGCCAGGAGGTGGCACCGCCTGGGCTAAGTTTCCGAGCGAGACTGGGCGGTGCAACCGCCCCAGCCAGGAGGTGGCACCGCCTGGGCTCAGTCTCCGAGTGAGACTAGGCGGTGCAACCTCCCCTGACAGAGGTGGCACCGCTTGGGCTCGGTCTCCGAGCTTTGGCTGAGCGATGCAACCGCCTTAGTCAGGAGGTGGCACCGCCTGAGCTCCATCTTCGAGCTCTGGCAGGATGTGCAACTGCTCCTGATAGGAGGTGGCACCGCCCAGAGGCTCAGTCTTCGAGCTCTGCCAGGTGGTGCAACCGCTCCAGTCAGGAGGTGCAACCGCCAGATCCTGAAATTTCGGGAATTGACAGTTTTGAGCTCCAAATTCAAACTAGGTTGGGGCCTATAAATACCCCACCCATTCAGCACTGAAAGGGCACTGAATATACACCGAAATCATGATCTTGTTCTTTGATTTTTAGAGCTCAAAATTGTTGTAAAGGCCAAAAATTCTTCTCCCTCTTTTCTTCCAAGTTCTGAGCTTTAAAGAGAGGAGAGAAAATTCTGTAAGGGTTGTTTCCTAAGCCCGTCAAAAGGAGTGAAACTGTAAAAGGGTGGTTGGCCTTCGCCTATTGAAGGAAGGCCTCTAGTTGACGTCGGTGACCTCATCGGTGGAGCAAGCCAAAAGTGGAGTAGGTCAAGATTGACCGAACCACTCTAAATCTCGGTTTGCATTTACTTTGAGCATATTATCTTTACTGCAAACCTCCTCTAAAGCTTACTGCTTTCTGCACATATACGATTGGGTTTCAAGCTTTGCACTTTCCGAATCAGCGTTTAGACGTAAATCAGTTTTATCGTACGATCATCATATTTCAGTTTACGCTTACGTTTTGATTTCTATCATAACTACAAACTGCATTTATATCTTTGCTTTAACTGCATCTCGCTTAATCAAAAGTTAAAGTGATTTACGAATCGGCTTTCTTACCGAAATCACTTTTATTGAATGAACGCAGTTTTTATTTTAATTGTAGAAGGTTTTCCGCTGCACTAATTCACCCCCCCCTCTTAGTGCTCTTGATCCTAACAATTTGTATCAGAGCGGGGTTAACTCTCAAACGGATTAAAACCCAAGAGAGATGGCATACGCCGGAAACCAAGAGGACTATTCTATTACACGTCCACCCATATTCAATGGGACGGACTACACTTATTGGAAAACTCGAATGAGAGTTTTCTTGATTTCTATGAATTTGGATTTATGGAATATCGTTGAAAACGGTTTTCAACTTCCCTCTAAACCGATGAATGAATGGTCGGATTTGGAGAAGAAGTATTTTTCTTTAAACGCAAAGGCTATGAATGCCTTATTTTGCGCTTTGGACAAAAATGAGTTCAATCGGATTTCTACGTGCGAAATGGCTTTTGACATTTGGCGAACACTTGAAATCACGCACGAGGGAACTAGTAGAGTCAAAGGCTCGAAAGTTAACATTTTATTGCATAATTTTGAGCTTTTTCGAATACAACCAAGCGAGACTATAGGCGACATGTACACCCGTTTCACGGATGTCGTCAATAGTTTAAGAGCTCTTGGAAAATGTTTTTCGGATTTTGAACTCGTAAACAAGATTTTGCGTTCTCTTTCTAAGAAGTGGGCTTCAAAAGTAACTGCAATACAAGAAGCTAAAAACCTAAACAACTTACCACTTGAAGAACTAATTGGTTCATTGATGACATATGAAATGGTGCACAATGCACATGATGAATATGATGAACAAAATCACCTTCCAAAGAATAGGAAGGATTTGGAACTCCGGACAAATGAATACCACTTGAGCGATGACTCAAGTGATGAGGACAATGATGAACTTGAACTTCGAACACTAAATCTTAATAAGTTTATTAAATAAAAATCTAAAATAAACAATAAACTTGAACGAAGGAAGAGGCCAAAGAAGAAGAACACTAAGTGGGATGAATCGAGCTCCTCTAAAGACGAGAAGAAAATCAAGAAAGGCGAGGTGGCAAACTACGCCTTAATCGCTTTCAATGATGAGGTAATCGAAATCCCCCTAATTTATTTTGAAATTACTTGATGCTTTCATGATGTATTTTCTTTTTTAGTTTAGAATTAATTTTCTTAAAAATTACATGTTTTTTAAAAAAATTATGATCATGCTAAGTAATTTCGAAAATGATAATATTGTATATTTTATGATAAACAAATAAAATGATCTTGATTGAAAATATGAAATTATGGTTAAAAAGTAATAATGTGTATTACATTGATTTCCATTGTTATTTCTCGATTTTGATTTAAAAAAATCATGTTTGATTTGAAGAAATGCATAATGATATTTTGATTAACAATTTTATGCATGAGATTTTAAGCTATACATGATGATAATCATGAGTTATTTTCATGAGTGTATTTGAAAAACTATGGCAAAAATGTGCTCGAATATATGAACTTGTTAAGATTATTTTTTGGACCTTCTTGATTCAATGTTCAAATCACTTAATTGCCATGATGATTTTACACTATTACATGCCTTAATAACATGTTGGAAATTATGTGTTTTGGATACAAAATTTTTTTATGATCATGAGCATGTTTTATCTTCATGATTGAACTTGAAAATCTATAGCAAAATCTTGTCCGAATGCATGAAAGTGTTAATTTCATTTTCAGATTCGCTTAACAATTGGTATCCTAACAATCGGATTTTCTCATACACTTATTATAAAATACTTTTCTGAAATGGATTTGATGAAATAATTTCTGCTTATAAATTCCATCTTGAAATATGGATGATAGTGTTTTTACTTGCAAAGATTTGTTTCACGTACATATCTTGATCCTAACAATACAATGAGATTTCTTATGCAAAAATAAAGTGTTTTTGTGATTCTTTGCTAAAGAAAATAATTATTAAAATCATGATCTTGATAATTATAACATGAAGTTCTTTATAAATCAAGATCGTTCATTATGCTCCCTACATTTATCAAAAAGAATTCTTCAAATGAAGTGTAACTTGTCTTTTGATTTCTCAGAATCCAATGAAATGTCATATTGATATCTTGATACTTGGAATATTTTAAAATGTGATCTTGATAAGAATGTTTCAAGTTGCTCTTTGTGCTATATCTTTTCAAATGAATCATGAGCCTTGATATCATATATTTCATAATATAGAAATAACAAGATTTCTTTGCCTTGTATGTCTTGTGTGATGATTGTACATCAATTTACTTTATTATGAATTATATGAATCTTGATCGTGAACTTGTTAAGAAGAATTTTAATGAACCATGAATCATATCTTTGGTATTCACAAATTGATCCTAACAATTGATCCTCATTGATATCTTTCATTGATATGATAAATTATCATCTCATGATATATCGCATAATTATATCATGCTTTGCGATTGTATCATGTGATCTTTGCTGAATTTTCACATTGATATTCTTCATGACAGGATTTCTTTGCATTGTTGTCTTGTATGCTTCATGTGATAATATGAATACATGAAACACTTATGATATGATTTTTATGCAATTCCTTGTATTCATGAAATGTTTATTTCATCACCTAATAATTCTTCTTGATATTCCTTATGTGATGATAAGAATACATGAAATATTTATTAATTTGTTTTGATGTATACAAATAAGAAGTTTCGATCATGTATGGTAGGATGTAATTTGACAAATTTGGTACCATCATGTTACAAAATAAATGATGATTAGGAATCATGCATTAATGATGATTGTATATTTTATGATTTGGCATGATGCATGCAATGATGAAATATTCATGAATTTGAAATGATGCATACAATACTTATGACAATGATGTACATGATGTATTGCATATGATATGTATCATGAATGCTTTAAATGATGAATGTTTGGTATCATGATCAACATGTTGATAAATGCTTAAAAATTTTAATGTTTGAGTATCATGTATGATATACCCATTAATGATGATTGATTTATTTTTCGGTATCATGCATGAAAAATAAGGTTTTTGAAATTGTGTATGTTTTAATTTGAATATATAATGATGCACAAATAAAATTGATACTTACCTTTGTCATAATCCGAAAATTGAAAAAAAAGGGGGTCTTCCCTTCTTTTTGACAATGACAAAGGGGGAGCAAGAATTTCTAGCGTGGACATCATGAAAAGAAGCAAACTAGCTAGCTTACACAATTCAAGATGAAAGCAAAAATTACACTCTTCTAAAGAGAAGATGCAAATGTAACACTTGCCGAATTGTTTGCTTGCCTTATGTAAAACATTATCTCTTGCTAGTTTGGCATTTTGCTAGCTTGCACTTTGCAAAGAAAGCAAAATTGACACTTCTCAAAAGAGAATAAAGAGCTTGTTATCTTGAACATCACAAGCTTGCCAAACAAAAATTGCAAAAGTGCTATCTTGCCTATCTCAAGAAGCAAAACTTGCAACTTGCACATTGCAATAGGAAGCAAGAATCATAAGCTTACACAAGAAAGTTATCTTGCATTTGCTTTCGAAATTTTTGCTATCTTGTATGTTGTAAAACTTGCATATCTAAAACTTGATAGCTTGAATGTTCTAAGCATGATGTAACATTTGCTGAATTTTCTGGCTTCAAAACTGCATGATGATAAAACTTGATATTATGTTTTTTATGCAATAAGTTAACTAATATTCCAAACACAAGAATAGTTGGACTTCTCCTTTTTGTTGATGACAAAGGGGGAGAAGTATGATGTTATGCATAAGTTCATGATGACGTGTTGCAAGTATTCATGATGAATATTGCAATGATTTGAATTCAGTTTGAATTCAAGGTTCTATCAATATGGCATATTGATAGGGGGAGTTTTGTTAAACTCCGGGAGTTAAGTTTAACTCCGTCATCAAGTGGTTGTCATCATCAAAAAGGGGGAGATTGTTGAATCTCGTATTTTGATGATGAAACTACTTGATATATGTTTATGATTTAATTTGCGTTTTGAGTGATGCAGGATGCTTCGATCAGGATGAGACAATTAAAGCAGGAAAATCATGTTGTGCCGGAGGAACATATCAGAAGATTGGACGTCAGGCCGGTGGATCGGTCGACGTATCGACAGAAGAATTCGGGCCGTGGACTCGGGCATCGGGCCAAGAGGAGCAAGTATTGTGCCAAGGATATCGGAGTTGCGGAGTCAACTGACCGATTAGACAATAAGCTGTAGGAGAGGACGATGCGTTGAAGAATCAAACGAAGTGTCGAGGGACCAATGACATGCCGGACAACTTGGTTAATTGCTTAGGATTAATTGTCTCGATCGAAGTTTTGTTTTAAGTGTGTAGGAGTAACTACGATGAAAATAAGATATGCAGCAGGAGTTGCGCCGGAGTCAAGACAATGATCACGTTGGGAGTTCGAGAGTTCGACGGAAGTTCGGACAGTCGTCGGAGGTTCTACGGGAACAAATCCGAGAAGTCCATGAGCTTGCCAAAGAAGCTCGTCGGAACTCGCCAAGTGGATCGTCGTAAGTCTAGGAGTTTGCCGGAAGTCCGTAGGAGCATCACCGAGGGTTCATCGGATGATCGACGGAAGTTCGCCGGAAGCTCACCGAAAGAAGTGATTAACGCACCGGAGCAAGTTGTAGTAAATGTCTTAGGAAATATCGTAGTTAGCACAATGATTAAGTTGGAAATGGGAGGTGATCCCATTAACTTAATCTTGGGGAAATTGGGCCCCTGAAAAACCCAAATTGGGCCGAATGGATCAACCTATTCAAATCCTGATTTCTGCCAGGCAGTTGAACCGCCCAAGCCAGGAGGTGGCACCACCTGGGCTAAGTCTCCGAGCGAGACTGGGCAGTGCAACCGCCCCAGCCAGGAGGTGGCACCGCCTGGGCTTAGTCTCCGAGCGAGACTGGGCGGTGCAACCTCCCCTAACAGAGGTGGCACCGCCTGAGCTCAGTCTTCGAGCTCTGGCAGGAGGTGCAACCGCCCTTGACAGGAGGTGGCACCGCCCAAAGGCTCAGTCTTCGAGCTCTACCAGGCGGTGCAACCGCTCCAGTCAAGAGGTGCAACCGCTAGATCCCGAAATTCCGGGAATTGACAGTTTTGAGCTCCAAATTCAAACTGGGTTGGGGCCTATAACTACCCCACCCATTCAACACTGAAAGGGCACTGAATATACACCGAAATCCTGATCTTGTTCTATGATTTTTAGAGCTCAAAATTATTGTAAATGCCAAAAGTTCTTCTCTCTCTTTTCTTCCAAGTTCTGAGCTTTAAAAAGATGAGAGAAAATTCTGTAAGGGTTGTCTTTTAAGCCCGTCAAAAGGAGTGAAACTGTAAAAGGGTGGTTGGCCTTTGCCTATTGAAGAAAGGCCTCTAGTTGATGTCGGTGACCTCGTCGGTGGAGCAAGCCAAAAGTGGAGTAGGTCAAGATTGACCGAACCACTCTAAATCTCGGTTTGCATTTACTTTGAGCATATTATCTTTACTGCAAACCTCCTCTAAAGCTTACTGCTTTCTGCACATATACGATCGGGTTTCAAGCTTTGCACTTTTCGAATCGGCGTTTAGACGTAAATCAGTTTTATCATACGATCATCATATTTCAGTTTGTGCTTACGTTTTGATTTCTATCATAACTACAAACTGCCTTTTATATCCTTGCTTTAACTGCATCTCGCTTAATCAAAAGTTAAAGTGATTTACGAATTGGCTTTCTTATCGAAATCACTTTTATTGAACGAACGCAGTTTTTATTTTAATCGTAAAAGGTTTTCCGCTGCACTAATTCACCCCCCCCCCCTCTTAGTGCTCTTGATCCTAACACTGCGGACTTCCGGTAAACTCCTAGACTTGCGACGATCCACTTGGCGAGTTCCGACGAGCTTCTTTAGCAAGCTCATGGACTTCTCGGATTTGTTCCCGCAAAACCTCCAACGACTGTCCGAACTTCCGTTGAACTCTCGAACTCCCAACGTGATCATTGTCTTGATTCCGGCGCAACTCCTGCTACATATCTTACTTTCATCGTAGTTAATCCTGCACACTTATCTCAACATATAGATTAGATAACAAATAACAATTGACTTCATCATCAAAATCCGAGATTCAATAGATACATGTTTTACTATTTAATTAACCTATATTTAGTTTTATTTTTTCAAAAAATAAATGTCCGATTTAACCAATGATTTTGTGAGTCAAGAAATACCGATTATCTTCACAAAAATGTATTAAGTATTTGGATGTCTCAATAAAGACCGGCATCGAGAATTCTAAACCAATGATTAGATCGAGAGAACTGTAGATATATACACCCTTCTCTCTTGTTTTCACTGTGGTTTTGGTATAGAGGAGGTTAAAAGTGTCTGCATTTTGTTTTGCACTTTCTCGAAATGTTATGTTTGTTGGAATCTTAAATTCAAAATTTTAGAATTTTAATTAGCTTTGAGAGTCCAAGTGGATTAGGTTAAAAACATAAACTTATACATAACTTATGTCTATTAAACGCATGAGATAGCAAATCGAAAGATAAATTTAGAAAGAATAGGGGATTAATGATTTGAGAAAAATGTAGAGGTGACAAAAAGATATTTTAGGTCAGTCTCTCTTGTATTTCTTATGTGTCTTTCCCATGAATTATTAAAGTTTTCACATTATTATAGTACGAGAGAAGGTATGATTTAGATGATACCTAATTCTAGTATTTTGTGACAATCACTAATAAAAAAAGGAATACAACAAATACAAAAGTGATCACAACAACAATAATCGATAAACACAAACTTTAATTGATTGGAAAATCGATTCAGATTTTCAAGAGTTCTTGCATATTTCAGTATTATTAAGATTTAATAAATAGTATTTTTAGATGTAAACAACTTTAAATATTTGGATGATAAGACTTGACAGAATTAGTTGTAAAAAATTTAAAAGTAATGTAAACGATGAAGAGGGATTTAATTCTTAAGAAAATAAGAAAAAAAAGCTATAATTTATGTATCATATATTTATTGATGAAAAATTTTAATGGATCCCAAAATAAAGTCTAAAAGACAAGTATGGTGCACCTTAGACTGGAAGAAAAGTATGATGGATATGATTGTGAATGTAAACAAACAATTATATTATATTATAGTATATTATATTATATTATATTATATTATATTATATTAAACTAATGATGTTCAGTTTGTGCAACAACAATATATATATATATATATATATATATATATATATATATATATCTGTGATTGAGTCGGATAAAATAGACGTTCACCCGATCCGAATCCGCTCTAACCCAAACCCGCTGTCCATGATAAACCCAAAAGAAAAGAACAAAAAGAAGAAATTGTCGCACCGCGGTGATCGTGCGCGCTCTCACCGACTCTACGGGCGCATGGAGACCTGACGATGCTGTTGTTGCCTCTATCTGTCGATCCATCTCGACCGTCGGATCGGAAACTAAACTAATATTTTGCTCCGCCATTGAGGCTCCCTTTTCCACCCCTTGCTTCCAAGGTCGGCGGCGTCGCCTGTCTCTCTTCTGTTCCCCCGTCTGCTGCCGCTCCTCCACTATCCCACAAGAGAGAGAGAGAGAGAGATGGATTCGGACGAAGGGAAACTGTTCATCGGTGGTATATCGTGGGAGACCACCGAGGAAAAGCTCAAGGATCACTTCGGAGACTACGGGGAGGTCCTCGACGCCATCATCATGAGGGACAAGGCCACCGGTCGGCCTAGGGGCTTCGGCTTCGTCGTCTTCGCCGATCCGTCCGTCCTCGATCGCGTCCTCCAGGACAAGCACTCCATCGATGGCCGCACCGTAAGCGTGCTCCCTTTTCCCTGTTTTCTCTCCATACACCTTTTTCTTTCTCTTGTTTCCTTCAATGTTTACTTGTTTTGGAAGGATTTTGTTGATTCTGGTTTTGTCTTGTTTGTATCCGATGTAAAAAATGTTTCTTGGTGAGAGGGGTTTTATTGGCTTCTTTGTCCATTGCTTAGATTTGTAGATCATTTGATGATTTGTGGTGGTTATATGCTTTCCTTTCTTAGATTTTTATGAGGATGCGCGAAATAGGGTTTTGTTAAATGGTTATTGATCATGCTAGCCATGAAATTCTCTTGTGATGTGAGAACTTGGGTTCTGTCTCGTTAATTTATGAACGTTTTTCTTGGTTTTCTTTCCTTTTTTAAATTCAAAGTTGGGCTTTTTTCTCCTTTGTATCTTCAGTATTTTGGACCACGAAATCGTAATGTTTATTGAGTATTTATTTCGTTCTTTTGACAAAAAAAGGTCTTTCTCTTGTTTATATTGTCTTTCTGACATTTTGGGATATCTATAACCTTTTTTGAGTCTGAAAGTTATTGCCTGTTCTGGTATGCCTATTTGTCTAGTGTGGATTACAATTACCTAAATTCTTCTGTCAGAGTGATATGTGAAGTCTGCTATAAACTGATTTTAGGGTTCTTGTTCTTTGTCATGTTACAAAACTAGCTGGTTTTTGTACTTCTGCAGCTTTCATGGTCCAAGTCTTGGCCACGGCATATCTGTTATGGCCTTTATGATGTGTTTGAAGTTGATTTGGTTCTAAAGTTGTTGGATGTTTGTAGAACTTTGGATAGGAATAAAAGCAGCTAATCTCGAATGTTGTGTATTTCTTCTTTATGCTTATGAATCATCTCGTTGCTTTTGATGTGTACTAACTTGTGTGGTATGGAGCTTAGCTGTTTCTCTCTATTCATGCCCCTTATGAATATGATGTGTAGTTGCTTTTCTTTTTGATAGTGCTTTGCACATCAGGCAGTATACTTCTTTGTTTTGGATTTGATGCATATTGATGAGAGTACTGATAGGACTTATTACCTCCCATCAGTGACATTTAACCAAGGGAAGATGATAATTTCCAAGAGAAATTTTAGGGGAGAAAGGTAAGACAAGAGATTAGAGAGGAAAAGAAAAGAGATTCGAGGGAGAAGAGACTATCAAATCCAACTAGCTTTTGTTAGGAAAGGGTCGGCACCAAGGAGGGGGGGGGGGAGGGTGAATTAGTGTAGTGGTAAAAATTACGTCGGTTCGAAAAACCTTCGTACGATAAAATCTGATTTCTATGAAAACCGTTTCGTAAAGGTAATAACTTTGAAAGTGCAAGGAGTGTAGGCGTAGTAAAAGCATAGTAAGAAGGAGAGGCAGTTTGCTTATAAAAGTAAATTGCAAGAAGTAAAGGCAAACCGGATTTTTGTAATGGTTCGGTTGTCGTGACCTACATTCACTTTGCCGATTCCTCTTTCGTTGAGACTACCGGCATCCACTATCGTTCTTCCTTTAATCGGCGAAGATCAACCTCCTTCTTACACCCTTCTTCTCCTTTTACCGGGTTTAGGAGACAACCCTTACAAGAACACACACTCCTCTCTAAACGAAATTCTAAAGTTAGATCTAGAAGAGGGATTTATCAAGTGATTTCTACAACGTTTTCTCACATTAAAACTCTTTGTGCTTGTCTTTGTTAACCAGGGATGAGAGGGGTATTTATAGGCTTCAAGTTGATTCAAACTTGGAGCCTAAAAAGGTCTCATCCTAGGTTTCCTGGGTACTGGCGACACCACCATCGTTCCTGGGCGGTACTACCGTTGCAAGATCTGCTACTGGGCGGTACCACTGCCGAACAGTATCATCGGCAGCATTGCTGTCGGCGGTACCATCGCCCAGATTTCCTGGGGTGATGTTCCCCAAGCGATGCCACCGTCGGCCAGGGTTTCAGCACCCTGGTTGGGCTTTAAATTTGGCCCAAACCAACCCACCTTCGGGCCCAGTTAGCCCCTAACAGAGTTGATGGGATTACCTCCCAATCACAACTCTAATTATGTGCTAACTATGATTCCTAAGACATAATCTAAGCAAGATAAGTCCGGTTTCTTCCGGCGATCTTCTGGCCAACTTCCAACGATCTCTCGGCAATTTTCTGGCGGACTCCTGGCAAGCTCCTAGATTTCACGACGATCTTCTTGGTGAGTTCCGACAAGGTTCTTTAGCAAGCACCAGGACTTCTCGGTCAATTCCGACAGAACTTTCGATGAACGACTTTCGACGAACTCTCGAACTTCCAACAAAATCACGCTCTTGACTCTGGGATTTCATTTTGCTTTATGCCTTGCTTTCGTAGTTAATCCTGCACACATAAAAATACACTTCGATCTAGACAATTATTACTAAGCATGAATCATGTCGTCCGGCATGTCATTGGTCCATCGATACTTCGTCCGATTTTTCGGCGCATCGTCCTCTCTTGTGGCTTATTGCTCAATCGGCCAGTTGACCTCCGCAACTCTGATATCATTGGCGCAATATTCGCTCTTCTTGGCCCAATGCCTGAATCCATGACCCGAAGCCTTCTGTCGATACGTCGACTGATCCTTCGACCCGACATCCAATCTTCTGACATGTTTCTCCGGCCCAACATAATTCTTCCTGCTTTAGTTGTCTCTCCCTAATCGAAGCACCCTGCGTCACTCAAAACCCATATTAAATCATAAACACTATCAATTGGTTTCATCATCAAAATTCGAGATTCAACAATCTCCCCCTTTTTGATGATGACAATCAATTGATGACGGAGTTAACCTTAACTCCCGGAGTTTAACCAAACTCCCCCTATCAATATGCCATATTGATAGAACTCTTGGATTCAAAAATCCAAACAACATGTTATCATAAACTTATGCATAACATCATCATACTTCTCCCCCTTGTCATCAACAAAAAGGAGAAGTCTACTTATTAAATGTTTAGACATACAAGTTCAAATCATTGCATAAAAAATATAATATCAAGTTTTATCATCATGCAATTTGTAAGCTAGAAAATTTAACAAGTGTTATATTATATTTAGAACATTCAAGCTATCAAGTTGTAGATATGCAAGGTAGTAAGATAGCATGTTCTACATCATACAAGCTAATGAATCTTACAACATTTAGAACATGCATAATCACTAAATCATCATAAATTTTAATGATGTGCAACATTACAAATTTTGCAAATTTGTATTTGTGCGTCTTGAGATTTGCAAG
The DNA here is from genome assembly GCF_036884655.1 of Musa acuminata AAA Group. Classification (NCBI taxonomy): domain Eukaryota; kingdom Viridiplantae; phylum Streptophyta; class Magnoliopsida; order Zingiberales; family Musaceae; genus Musa; species Musa acuminata. The sequence continues at coordinate 20,822,389 of NC_088331.1, forward strand.
ATAGCACTTCTTGCTTCTCTTTTAAGATGAGCAAGCTAGCAAGTTTGCTTCTTTTGCAATGTGCAAGTTTCCAAATTTTGTATCTTGAGCTAGCAATTTTTCTCCCCCTTTGTCGTTGTAAAAAAGAAGGGAAGAATACAGTTTTGTATCTCTTTTTCCCTTTACAATAATTTTCAAATCATGACAAAGGATGAATAATCAAAGAATCAAGTTATGAATGTCAAAACAATTTTTCATCATGAATATTTTATCATTGCATGCATCATTTTCATAAGTTGAAGTGTTACATGCATAATATCAAATCATCATTCATAATTACATTAATGTTTTAATCATTATTTCAATATGTTTGTGCATTATTATAGTTTGAATTTATAACATGCATAATTTTAAAATTTTACATATCATCCTTACTCTATGCATGATACTAAAAATAAATCAATCATCATATCATACATGATACTCAAAAGCTAGCAAATTTATATCATTTTAAAGCATCAAAACAATATCACGAGTATTTCATGCATTTATATCATCAATGTTTCAATTATTATTTTAATATGTTTGTGCATCATTATAGTTTTAATTTACAACATGTATAATTTTAAAACTTTACATATCATCCTTACTCCTATGCATGATACTAAAAATAAATTAATCATCATATCATACATGATACTCATAAGCTAGCAAATTTATATCATTCTAAAGCATCAAAACAATATCATGAGTATTTCATGCATTAATATCATTAATGTTTCAATCATTATTTCAATCATAAAAAATGAACGATCAAGTCTAAAATTCAAGAGATCAAGATTATATTCCGGAAAATGTATAAGAAGAATTTATGCATTTGAAATATCTAACAGGTCTAAGTTTCTCATTTAAGCTAGTAATTTTCTTTCTCCCCTTTGTTATTTTAGACAAGAAAGAAATAGAGTGGAAGAATACAAATACATGTTAGATCTTACACATCATGTCATGGAAGATAATAATATCAAATCATGAATACCACAAGACATGATTTATTTAATCAAATCTTTTCTTTTTATAAATAGCAAAAAGAAACATAGGAGATCAAATGATACAATATCTTGATTTATGCATAAGAAATCTCAAGTTATAAATCTCGAAAATTCAAGATAAAGCTCATTCAAATTCAAATCGTCAAATCAAAATCATTTTCAAGAGATTCTAAGAATAAAGATAGGTTCATTAGTCTCTCCTTTTTTAAAAATCGATAAAGTAGAGAAATTTTTTAAGGAGAAAGCTTTCTTCTTTTTAGTGATTCAATTCATAAGATTGATTTCATAGATGTATGTCTTTTTCATTTTTGTCAAATAAAAACATGCATCAACGTTTAGGATCGAAAAGTATATTTCGTTATAAAAACCATCAAGACCAAAAAAGTATAATATATTAAACATAAGGCTTCTTTAAACAAGAGATTTGATTTATCATTTTAATTCCAATGATAATATATTTGCCTTTTTATGTGTTTCATTTTAAGTGATTGATTTCATATAAGCATACTCAAGTTTTTCGTATGAAACCCATACATCAACGTTTAAAACGGAAAGATCAAAAATCATCAAGATCAAAGAGTGTAATATATAATACCAAAACATATGATTTCAAATCATTATTTCAAGTCCTCATGCATAAAAATCATCAAACATGATGCAAATATTTATTTTCAAAACATTCATCATGATAAGGCATACAAGCCAAAGAAAACATAAAGCATATTCATCAATCATGGTTTCATTGAGCATAAAACATTTTCAAACAAAATCAAAAATCAATACGAAAATCATCAAGATATACATTATTTCTTCTTGAAAAACATACGTAGGATTATCATTAGATTTAAATCTAACATTTTATTCCTTTAACATAAAACATGTAATTTTCATTATCATTTTTAAAATTACTAGCATGATAAGCATGATCCTATTTTATTTTTGCATTTTTCATTACATCATTAAACATGTAAATTTCAAGAAAAATAATTAAACTAAATTAAAAATAACTCATTAAAAGCATCATGTAATTTCGAAATAAATTAAAGGAGTTTCGTTTGAGTTGTTTACCTCATTGTAAAATGCCGTTAAGGCGTAGTTTGCCACCTCGCCTTTGTTGATTTTCTTCTTGTCTTCGGAGGAGCTCGATTCATCCCAAAGTTCTTTCCTCTTCTTGCGTTCATAGCAAGTAGTTGCGTTTTTTTTGTTCTTTAATTTTTGTTTCATTAACTTTATAAATTTTATTAGTAGTTCAAGTTCACCATCACTTGAGCATATGCTCGAGTGGTCTTCATGTGTTCTAAATGCCAAATCCTTCCTATTCTTTGGAAGGTTGTTCTTGAGTTCATCACGTGCATTGCACATCATTTCATAGGTCATTAGAGACCCGATGAGTTCTTCGATCAAAAAAGTATTCAAATTTTTTGATTCTTGTATAACAGTTATTTTCGAATCCCAAATTTTAGAGAGTGAGCGTAAAACTTTATTCACAAGTTCAAGATTCGAAAAACTTTTACTAAGAGCTTTTAAACAATTGACGACATCCGTAAAACGGGTGTACATGTCAACAATGGTTTCGTTCGGCTTCATTCGAAAAAGTTTAAAATCATGCATTAAAAAGTTGATTTTCGAATTTTTAACTTTGCTAGTGCCTTCATGTGTGATTTCGATAGTGCGCCATATGTCAAAAGTCGTTTCGCACATAGATCCAGCCATTTCGAGAGTGAGTCATATGCATGAAAAAGTTTAAAATCATGCATTAAAAAGTTTAAAATCAACCAAGAAGTAGCTAATAAAACCCTTTAAGATTATAATAAATCCCACCTAGCCGCCTCTATCCTATAAAGAAGAGTGGCTAGGGTTTATATTTGGGTCTTTGGGCTTCTTAGTCGTCGCCCCCTTTTACTGGGTTGGTTAGTTAGGGTTAAGGGCATAAGGGGTAACTCATTTAGGAAGCAGCCCCTAGGGCTAGGGTTTGGAGCCCTATATAAGCAAGTAGCTTCCATCTCTTTAGGAATAAGATCTATCTACAATTGAAGCCATTTGGCAAACTTCTAGGAGGGACCCGATTAAACTCAGTTTTATCTAAGGCGCAAAACAAGGTATCCATAGCCTTTGCATTTAGAGAAAAAGTCTTCTTTTTCAAATCATTCCAATGGTTCATTGGAAGAGAAGACATTTGAAAACCAAATTCGACTATGTGCCATAAATCAAGATTCAATGAAAGCAAGAAAACTCTCATTCGAGTTTTTCAATAAGTGTAGTCCATCCCATTGAAAAAGGGAGGACGAATGAGAGAGTGACCCTCTTGGAAGTCGAAAATAGTTATTTCTCTTTGAGTGTTACCAAATGAGAAAACAAGGCTCTGATACCAACTGTTAGGAAAGGGTCGGCACTAAGAGGGGGGGTGAATTAGTGCAGCGGTAAAAATTACGTCGGTTCGAAAAACCTTCGTACGATAAAATTTGATTTATACGAAAACCGTTTCGTAAAGGTAATAACTTTGAAAGTGCACGGAGTGTAGGCGTAGTAAAAGCATAGTAAGAAGGAGAGGTAGTTTGCTTATAAAAGTAAATGGCAAGAAGTAAAGGCAAATCGGATTTTTATAGTGGTTCGATCGTCATGACCTACATCTACTTCGTCGATTCCTCTTCCGTCGAGGCTATCGGCATCCACTATCGATCTTCCTTTAATCGGCGAAGATCAACCTCCTTCTTACACCCCTCTTCTCCTTTTATCGGGTTTAGGAGACAACCCTTACAAGCACATACACTCCTCTCTAAACAGAATTCTAAAGTTAGATTTAGATGAGAGATTTCTCAAGTGATTTCTATAGCGTTTTCTCACTTTAAAACTCTTAGTGCTTGTCTTTGTTAACCAAGGATGAGAGGGGTATTTATAGGCTTCAAGTTGATTCAAACTTGAAGCCTAAAAAGGTCTCATCCCAGGTTTCCTGGGTACTGGCGGTACCATCGCTGTTCCTGGGCGGTACTACCGCCGCAAGATCTGCTACTGGGCGGTACCACCGCCTAGATTTCCTGGGGTGATGTTCCCCAGGTGGTGCCATCGTCGGCCAAGGTTTCAGCACCCTGGTTGGGCCTTGAATCCGGCCCAAACCAGCCAACCTTCGGGCCCAATTGGCCCCTAACAGAGCTGATGGGATTATCTCCCAATCACAACTTTAATTATGTGCTAACTACGATTTCTAAGACATAATCTAAGCAAGATAAGTTCGGTTTCTTCCGGCGAGCTTCTGGCGAATTTTCGATGATCTCTCGGTAATGTTCCGACAAACTCTCGGCAAGCTCTTGGACTTCACGACGATCTTCTTGGCGAGTTCCGACGAGCTTCTTTAGCAAGCTCCAGGACTTCTCGGTCAATTCCGGTAGAACTTCCGACGAACGTCCGGACTTTCGACGAACTCTCGAACTCCCAACGAAATCGTATTCTTGACTTCGGGACTTCATTTTGCTTTATGTCTTGCTATCATAGTTAATCCTGCACACATAAAAATACACTTCGATCTAGACAATTATTACTAAGCATGAATCATGTCGTCCGGCGTATCATTGGTCCATCGACGCTTCGTCCGATTCTTCGGCGCATCGTCCTCTCTTGCGGCCTATTGCCCAATCGGCCAGTTGACCTCTGCAACTCCGATATCTTTGGCGCAATATCCGCTCTTCTTGGCCCGATGCCCGAATCCATAGCCCAAAGTCTTCTGTCGATACGTCGACCGATTCTTCGGCCCGACGTCCAATCTTCTGACATGTTTCTTCGGCCCAACATGATTCTTCCTGCTTTAATTGTCTCTCCCTAATCGAAGCATATTGCGTCACTCAAAACGCAGATTAAATCATATACACTATCAATTGATTTCATTATCAAAATTCGAGATTTAACAGCTTTTACCTGCTTATATATCTGTATATATAATATTTCTATTAGATGACTTTAGAACCCCTAAAATCACATGTATTAATTGGAAAATATTAAGACTAATCTAACCCTACTCATCTTGACTTATATACATTCTAGATTGGACTTTGAAAACCTCTGTTACTACTAAAAATAATGATGAAATTACATTAACATCCATATGTAGGAACTGGCACAGTTGACCAAATAATCCCTTACCAAGTGAGGTTTATGGATGTTGCCTGAATGATATCCTAGGGTTGCACAACACCTCAGCATGGTTGACCAGTGCAAGCATTTTGTGGGCTCCATTAGATTCCATGGATGCTGACATGGATGATATCTTTTGAGCTTTAATTGAGCTCATCAGCAGTCTAGTTCAGGATGAAGATGAAATTAAGTCATGCTCATTATGCTTAAAGCCTTGTTGGATAAATTTATCCCTCTAGGACCTCCAAAATCATATGATCAATGGTGGGTTGAGGGTGAAATAGGTCCATAGAGCTCTAGGTTGATATGACCTGGATTGAGTAGAGAATGCATCATAACAAAAATTTTGGTTTAGATGAGCTAGGTATGTTTATATCCATCTATTACTTTTATGATTACATCATTGCTTGTATCAATTAGTCTATGGTGGTTAAGAATCTCGATCGATTGATTAGCCTTGGAATGTATTGAGCATGGGCTAAGCTATTCTTTGATGCTTACTGTCTATCAATTATCATTTATCACACACATTTGCCATTTTGATGAGTATCTTCAAGCACGAACACGGTGGTTTAGATGGCATACCATGTCCGACACGTGTCCAACACAGATTCGTCACTAACACGATCGGTCATATGTCTAGCAGTGTCTTTTTTTTTTTTAATTCGATTATATATGATGCTTGCATGTCAGACTCGAGATTTCTCAGCAATCACATGCGGAGGCATTGTGAAACCTTTGAAATCCTTCTTCCTCATTGGTTTTCCTTCTTCACCAACAAAGCCTCTGCCCTGCCCCACCTGTGAAAGAGGCAGGCTCTACCCTCGCTCCAAGCGCCTCTTAGACCACTACTACCCATCAACCACCTCTGCTCCAACTCTTGAGTGGCTTCTCAACAAAGCAAACCCTTCTTCCTCGGCGAAGTGAAGCCTCTACCCCGCCTTGAGCACCCCTAGTCCACCATCGGGGTCTAGCGAAGCTTGTGCCCGAGTGAAGGCTATGCCCCACATGTGCCCCATCAGCATCTTCACTGATGTCCGATCGGCATCCTATGCCACCTGCCCCTTAGCGCCCCACCTATGTCACTAGCGAAGCCTTTGTCGTCGTGTAGTTGGGCCCTTTGCCCCGAGTACCCCACCTATGATCCGACGGCCATCATGCGCTATCGGGCTTCGCCTCAAGCATTCCTTTGTCATCGTGCACAGCTTCTTCATCAGCTGTGCTGTGTCGCAAGGTTTGTTTAGATTTTTTTACTACTAAAAACACTTATTTTTATTATTAACATTATTATTAACCCATTTTATTTATTTTATTTTTTAATGTAAGGTTTTTTTATTGCTTATATTAAATTGTTATAATAATTTTAGTAAACTATAAAATATAACTATTTGAGTAATATATATTGTATTATATAAAACTCATGTTAATCGAATATATATATAATATATATTCGATTAACATGAGTTTTATATAATACAATATATATTACTCAAATAGTTATAGTTTATATATATATATATATATATATATATATATATACACATACACACACGTGTCCTCATCGTGTTCGTGTCGTATCGTGCCGGTGTCCCATGTTCATGTTTGTGCTTCTTAGGTATCTTGAATCCTTGTGTCTTACCTATGATGCTCCACATACATACTCAGTTGATACATATTATTGCTTTTCATGATGATTTATCTTCTAATATTAGAAAAAATTTGTTACAGAATCATTATTTATGAATTGCATTTATTATGGGTTTCCTCTACATCTTAATTTGATCTCCAGGTGGAAGCTAAAAGGGCCCTTTCAAGAGAAGAGCAGCAAACATCTGCTAGATCAGGAAACCCTGTTGTTGGGAGGTCAGTTGGAACAACTGCTGGTGCAAACATAAGGACCAAGAAGATATTCGTTGGAGGGTTGCCTCCGACTCTAACTGAGGATGGATTTCGTGAGTACTTTGAGTCCTATGGTCCTGTGACCGATGCAGTTGTGATGTATGATCAAAACACACATCGTCCTCGTGGCTTTGGGTTCATCTCTTTTGATTCAGAGGATACTGTTGATAAAGTTCTTCAGAAGTCCTTTCATGATCTGGATGGCAAGCTTGTGGAAGTCAAACGTGCCCTTCCTAAAGATGCAAATCCAAACACTGGCAGTGGTCGGTCAATGGGAAGTGGGCCCTATCAACCCTATGGTGGTTCAAGTGGTAACACTAGTTCTTATGATGGTACGCCGGATGCTAATAGGTATGCACAACCTCAAGCAGCAGGTGGTGGGTATCCAACTTACGGTTCCTCTGGCTATGGCACTCCTGGTTATGGGTATGGAGCAGCTAACAATGGTGTTGGTTACGCGGGTTATGGTGTTGGGGGCTATGGAAATGCTACTGTTGGGTATAGTGGACCTGCTGGGGCCTATCCAAATCCGAATGTTCCAGCTGCTGGCTATGTAGGTGGCAACCCAGGCGCTCAGAGGAACCTTTGGAGTAATCAAGCTCCAACTGGTTATGGTTCTGCAGGCTATGGGGGAGGCACAACTTATGGTCCAGCCTCTTCATGGAATGCTTCAGCATCAAGTGTTGGATCTGGTGCAGCACCAACTGGTCAAGGTGGAACACCTGGATACGTGAGTCAGGGTTATGGTTATGGTACATATGGAGGGTCAGAAGGGCCTTATGGTAATCAAGGTGGCTATGGGTCTTCTGGTGGACGCCCAGTTTCTAATCCTTCAGGCAATTCAGGTGATCAAGGAGTAGGTTCTGCTTACATGGCTGGTGGTTATGGGGATGCTAATGCAGGCGCAGGTTATCCAAATTCTTGGAGGTCTGACCCTTCACCCTATGGAGTTACTCAGGCAAATGGGCCCCCTGGCGGCCCAGTAAGTTATGGAGGTGGTTATGGAGGTTCTCAGGGCAGGCAAGCCCAGCAGCAGTAACTGCAGAAGGATTTCAGTTCCAACTAGGGGTATTCAAGAACGAGGAATGCCTTCTTTCTTTTGCAGCTAATGCCCCTCTCTTATGTTTCATGGGCCATTGTGTCCAGCTTTTGGCAAAGGGAAGAAAAAGATCTATCCCGGGTTGGACTGCTTGGTCTCAGTAGTTAAACTGCAATTCTCTTCCTAGTATAAAATAAGTAGTAGTTCTGAGGAGTAGTGGGTACCTCATATTATTGTTCTAGAAGCTTCCAGTTCTCAAGTTTGGTGTGATTTGATGTGTTATTCCGCAGCTATATTTCTAGAACTTTTATACCCTAGCTTTGCCTCTAGTTACAAGCTAGAGTAGCTTATAGGCCTTTATTATGTTGTGTTTGGATAATGTAGTTAACTATAATATCTGTGATATTGGCTTTAGTATTCTATTTAGCACTTGGTAGTACTGGGAATGTTGTATGTTTTGTTAGTTATACTGCTTAGCACTAGCTATGTTCTTTTATGGTGAGTATAGGTTTAAAGATGTGTTATGTTTCTTGCTTCCAGATATCTGACGGTTGTTGTAGGGATGTATTCCCATCGAAGTTACATCAGTAGCTTTGATGTAAGATAAGAGTAGGGATATAAAGACTAGTGGAGGCATCTTGGATGGAATTAACTGTTGTTTGAGTAGGGAATATGCCAATGGTAGCAGTAGGTCAGATATTTGTCAATGGCATAATCGTTTGTTCCCTTCGTTCCCTTTGTACAGGCGGCGCTGAGTATTGCCTCTTGACTTCACCAAAATGAAGCCTCTTAGAGATGAGGTGCAAAAGCATCGAGGAAGTGTGGTCACAAAGTTGTGGTGTTCGCTTGAAGCGAGCATGCCTTGAAACGTTGATGGTTGGATGTTGCGTTTGTCATTCAGATTCACTAATGCTTGGTTTCATCGGCGCTATTGATCATGTCGAGGTTATTGGGCTCACTTGAGATGGTTGGTGTTATGTTTAAGATTACTTATGTCCATTTCTTGGATGAGTTGGATGCATTTTCCCTGTTTACCCTGAGGTTCTGTTATGTATGTAGTTGCTGTACCTGGAGTTGTGAGAAAGCAAGTAAACTACACTTGAAAATCTTGATATGCTACTGTTGCTTTCTTACTAGTTTTGTTTAGTTTTGTTTTCTGGTTCTAGTATGATCTGATGCAAATATTAAGCATGATAATAGGTTATTCTCATATGCTTTTTTTATTAAGAAGTTGAAGTTATGTTATTCGGACATGTGGTTCAACAATGTATTGTATTGTAGGATATTTAAGCGGCACAGTATGAAAAGCATGTCAAGTATTATTAATGGTTTCTTAAATGGCTACTTCCTGACTTGGCTGGAACTGTGATAGGTCTGGGATTGCATGTGGTTAGTTTATCTTCTTTAGATATTGTGAGGTTAATCAACTGTTGTCTATTCTGACATGTTAGTAGAACATCAAAACCTCATGAATCCTGCTTTAGCAAAAACTGGTCTGCAGATCAGCACCATTGTCATTTGTTTACTAATGATGTTACATCAAGTCATGTAACTTTATACTGCTGTCATAACTTGATGCAACACAGTTTTTATTTACCTCGTGAGACTATTATGTTGTTGCCTGCAAAACTCTCCTAGGAAGCCAGAAAGATGGTTTCCTTTTATGTTACATGCTGCCCTATTGTCTCATTGTGTAATTGATTAGCATTGTTCAATGCAAGTTTTTCATGTGGTCAAAAGGGTCTCAGTCTAGTTATTTATTTATTATTTTTTTTTTAATTCATCCAATGGCTTGTACCACCTTTTCTCATTGGAAGGGTTGTATGTTTTAAGCTCTTATGGAGGCGAAACCCACTGGTTCTCAAAGATAGGGTTGAACTGACATAAATAGTTAAGGGTTTTTGCAAGTGGCTTATTATTGTCAGTGTAATTATGTGTGTTGCCTTTGAATGGGTCCATCTGATTACATGAACTGTGAAACAGGGCTATCGGACCGAATATAATTAATCCACTTTATCATCATGATGCAAATTTTAGTGACCGACAATTCTCTTAGAACTTCGGATCCATGATTAGGGAGGGAGGTTAAAGGGTGTCACAGCAATCCTGTTTGGGCGTATTGGCTGATGGGATAAGCCATTGGTGGATAAAGAGAACGTGAAGTACAAAAATTAGGAAATAAAAAAAATTAAGAAAAGATTCATGCAAAAAGAGTCATACCAAATCTTTAGATTCATGCAAAAAGAAAAAATTATTATTACAACAAAAGTCAATCACATTTGTTAAAAGATATATATTAAATATTTTTTTGAAAATAAATATAACTTTTATGATAGATATGATTATTTTGCATATAAATGTTTATTTAAAAGATATGATTTGTATAAATTAGTTTGGGTTTCTAAAGGAAATCATAAATGATCTTATGTTAAAAAACAAGATAGGTAGATCTAATCACGAGGGATCCAAAGTCAAATGGGTACTTATAGTAAACTTACCTTTCTTGTAGAAATATTTACGATCCAAAGCTAAGAGCAAAAATGATATCTTAATATGAATACTCAAGGTTTATGATCGAAGATCCAACACACATCTTAAAGGTTACTAATCGAAACAAAATGATTTTGATTAAAAATATTTTATATTTAATGAAATCATACTTGTTAAATTAATAATTTAATTATACATAATAACTTGAAGTCTTGATGATTTTTGTGATAAATCTTGTTTTTCAGTTTTAAATATGATGCATTGTTTTGATATTAAAAAAACTTAGGCATGCTTATATAAAATCAATCACATGAATTGAAACAACTAAAAAGGAATGAACTTTGAAAAATTTTCTATCTCTATCTTATCAAATTTTTAATAAAAGATTAATAAATCTATTTACGTTGAATGAATGTTGAATCTCTTAAAAGTGATTTTGATGATTTGAATTTGAATGAGTTTTATCTATATCAAATTCTTGATTTCTCAAAATTTGATACTTGATTTTTTTTAATCAAGATCCTTGTTCTCCTATGTTTCTTTTTGTTAAAGAGAATATTTATGAATCATGATTTTTCTCTTGATTTCTTAAAATTGATGACTTAAGAATTTCTTTAAAAATTGCCTAATATTTGATCTCCAAAGATTTCTTTTTGCTATTCACAAAAGAAAGACTTATCAAAATGAATCATGACTTATCCTTCATGATCTTTGATATTGATATCTTTTATATCATGATTTTCATATTTACAATTCTTTTATATTAGTTGTATACCTTATGTTTGAAAATTGATGTAAAGGAAAAATATTTATAATATTATATTATTCCCATCATTTTAACAATAACCGAGCGGGAGAAAGAATGTTAGCTCGCACATTTTAAAGAAAGATAAAACTTTCTAACTTGCATATATCAAAAGAGAAGAAAAAATACTATCTTACCTATCTTTAGATTTGCACATTAAAAAAACAAGTAAAAGTATTATCTTGCCCATCGAAGCAAAGAATTGCTAGACTTACACATATTCTAAAATGATAGTAAAACTTACTATTTACACATCTCAATCTAAAATGAAGATTGCATGTTCTAAAATGATGCAAAATTTATGATTTACTATTTTACTTTCTTTTTCAAAAACTTGCTAGTAAAAGCAAACATGCTATCTTGCCCATCTCAAGAAGCAAAACTTGTAAACTTATATCAAAAGAGAAGCAAGAATTGCTATCTTGCAATCTCAAGAGAAATAAAATTTTGCTAAGTTCATATCTCATAAACTCGCTAGCTTGCATATTCAAAATTTGCTATCTTATTAGATTATATATTTCAAAAACTTGCTAGTTGCACATCTCCTTTTTATTGATGATAAAAGGGAAGAAGTTATGATGATGATCATACATGGTGTACTTTGAACATGTCATGAAATACTCATGATTTTAAGATGCATGCAATGATGTGATTAATTGGTTCTTTCAATATTCATAATGCATGCAATGATGAAATAGTCATTATTTTCTGAATTCAAAGTTTATATCAATATGACATATTGATAGGGAGAGTTTAGTTTAAACTCCATCATCAATTGATTGTCATCATCAAAAAGGGGGAGATTGTTGAATCTCGGATTTTGATGATGACATCAATTGATGAGTTTGTGATCTAATTTGCGTTTTGAGTGACACAGGACTAGCTTTGATCAAGAAGAGGCAAATTGATTGAAGTAGGAGGAATCAGACGTTGGGCTTGCTAGTCATAACTGCCTAGCAAGCTAATCACGTGAGTGATGACACATGTGACTTAACATACAATCTTTTTGCTTATTATATTTTGGCATTTATCACTTTATATTGACTATTGTATATATGCATGTATATATTGTGATGTTCTTGGATATGTGTAATGAAAATCGAATTTTGATGAGATCATGATAATGAGATCGATTCGCCTTTATTTAGGATATTAGATCGATTCGCATGTATATATTGTTACAATAGAGGCAACAAAGGAGGAAATTTGGATGAAAAGTTCATCACAGATCTAGGAGTTGTGCCAAGCAGTGAGGAGTCGATTCCCTTATATTGCAACAACTAAGGGGTGATTACTCAAATAAGGGAACCCAGGTCTCATCAAAAGTGTTATGAGGAGGTTCCAACTTATTAGAGAGATCATGGCCTAAGAAAAGGTAGCAGAGAAAAGAGTTCCATCCGAAGATAACATTGTAGATCCATTGACAAAGCCGTTGTCTCATATTATCTTTGAGCATCATAAGAGTCTAATGAGGATCAAACATATAGGTGATTGGCTTTAGGTTAAGTGGGAGATTACTAGTCATAGGTGTCCAGCAAGCCAATCACGTGAGTGATGACACGTGTAACTTCACACACAATCTTTTTGCTTATTATAATTTGGTATTTATCACTTTATATTGAATATTACGTGTGTGTGCGCGCGCGCGCGCACACACACACACACACATATATATATATATATATATATATATATATATATATATATATATATATATATATATATATATATATATATATATATATATATATATATATATTGTGATGTCCTTGGATTTGTGCAATGAAAATTGAATCATGATGAGATCACAATAATGAGACCGATTCGCCTTTAAACACAGATTCTAAATAATCCCGGTCATAGGTTACTCGAGAGAGACATCGAGATAACCAAACATACTGGTGTGCTATAAACCCATCCATATGGTGGATGCAGCTAGTCTCATAGCTGCTTATGTGGGGACACTATGGATATAGTAGAGGTGCTCATTGGAGAATGAGTTCAATGATTGATCCGTTTACGGAATGCTGGATGGTTGATGATACCTTATTGTCAGACAATGATTCCGTAGTCCTAATGGTATATTTGGTCATTAGATTTGAGACACAAAGGATGTCCTATATGAGTGCTCCATTTTTTAATACTGGATTTATAGGTTTGGATGTCCCAGATCTAGTACAGCCGGTCATCAGGAGTGGTAGTCAACCTTACGAGGGCTATTGAGTATCGATAAAGGATCATCCACTCTCGGTGTCATGAGAGAAATATCCCATGTATTCTTGCTCAGATAATTTCTGGTCAGGGTCATTCGAATTGAGAGAGAAAAAGTTCTTCGGGAAAATCCGATTAGAGCAAGACTCGAGAAGAAACCGTATGTGTTTGACAATACCATGCCTAGTATACAGTCTTTAGGATATTAGATAGATAAGGGACTATAGGTACATGGTAACTAAGGACAAACAGATCCAATGGATTGGATTCCCTTATATTGTCTCAGGACTACGGCGTAATGGCCTAGTACGTCCGCAGTCGATGACTCACAGCCAACTCGATATTGAGCTTAGAGAGTCACACACATATGGTAGGCGTTGCGATGAGTAGAGGTTTAGATATGATATATCCACCGGACCCCCTATCTTATTGGATATCCAATAAGCCCTTGAATTATTGGATCCTATGAACGAGATCCAATAAAAGCTCGTGAGAGATTATTGGATAGAGATCAATTAATCTAAGAGGTTTGGGTAGTTGGATGAAGATCCAATACCCAATAAGAGATGATCCATTAGGGTTAAGTTGATAGGGGACCTCTATAAATTTGGGAATAGAGGATTTTATTTTCTGTTCTTCCGTTGTGCATGTAATCTTGCCCCCATAGATTTCCCGATAGATTGGTTTTTGAACTGCGTGTGTTGTATTTTGGAGAAGATTTTAGTGTCAAAATTATTGACGGAAAAGGAGAAGAAAGGCAGCAAGCCGCCTGCGCGTAGCAACAGTTTGCTACACGTAGTTGTAGCCGCAAGCGGTGGTACCCACGAGCGCTGCCTGTGAGCACAGCGTCCGCAGCGATGCTCGCCCGCGAGTGGGCGGCCCGTAGAGGCGGGCACCGCCTGCAGCGCCGACCGCAAGTGCAGCTCCTGTGGGCAGCTCGGCGCCCGCAAGAAGGGGGCGCCGCCCTCGGGGGCAGCGACACCCTCAGGGGTGCCCGCCCGCGGGGGCGTCGCCCACAAGTGCAGCGCCTGCGGGCATTGCACCCGTGGGCATAGTGCTCGCGGGGTGCAGCGTCGCCCACCGGGGTGCCCACCCGCAGGGGCGGCGCCGCCCGCAGGCAGTGGCAGCGTGCTAGTCATAGGTGCCCAGCAAGCCAATCACGTGAGTGATGGCACGTGTGACTTGAGACAGAATCTTTTTGCTTATTATATTTTGGCGTATATCACTTTATAACTATTGCATAAATGCATATATATATTGTGATGTCCTTGGATTTGTGCAATGGGAATCGGATCGTGATGAGATCACGATAATGAGATCGATTCACCTTTAAACACATATCCTAAATAATCCCGGTCATAGGTTACTCGAGAGGGACATCGTGATAACCGGATAGACTAGTGTGATGTATACCCGTCCATATGATGGATGCAGCAGGTCTCATAGCTGCTCATGTAGGGATACTAGGGATACAGTACAGGTGCTCATTAGAGAATGAGTTCACTGATTGATCCGCTTACGGAATGCTGGATGGTTGATGATGCCTTATTGTCAGACAGCGATTCCGTAGTCCTAGTGGTGTATCCGGTCCTTAGACTTGAGACACCAAGGATGTCCTGTATGAGTGATCCACTCTTTGATACCAGACTTATAGGTTTGGTTGTCCCAGATCTAGTACAGCTGGTCCTTGGGAGTGGTAGTCGACCTTACGAGGGCTATTGAGTGTCGATAGAGGATCATCCACTCTCGGCATCATGAGAGGAATATCCCATGTGTTCTTGCTCAGACAAATCCCTGGCCAGGGTCATTCGGGTTGAGAGAGAAAGAGTTCTCCGGGAGAATCCGATTAGAGCGAGACTTGAGTAGAAACCGTATGGGTCTGACAGCACCATGCTCGATATACGGTCTCTGGGATATTAGATGGATGAGGGACTATAGGTACATGGTAACTGAGGATAGACAGGTCCAATGGATTGGATTCCCCTGTATCGTCTGGGGACTACGGTGTAGTGGCCTAGTACGTCCGTAGTCGATGAGTCGAGTGAATTATTACAGAGATAATAATTCACTGAGTTAGAAGGAGTTCTAACAGGTATGACTCACGGCCAGCTCGATATTGGGCCTAGAGGGTCACACACATATGGTAGGCATTGCGATGAGTAGAGGTTCGGATATGAGATATCTGACGGAGCCCTTGTCTTATTGGATGCAGATCCAATACCCACTAGGGAAGGACCCATTAGGGTTTGACACGGGATCTCTATAACTAGGAGGGATTCATAGCCTCATAGGCTAGAGTTTTTGCTTGCCCTTCCTATTCTCCTCTCCCTCTCCACCTTAGAGTAGGCCTAGAGTTTTGAGGAGCGTCGTCGCAACCCTGCTGTGTGGATCACCGCTAGAGAGGAGGACGCTTGACCTCCTTCACCCTCTCCTAAGGATCTGCAAGGAAACAGGGATATACGATCTCCCTAGGTGTGTTTTGCGGATTTTTTGCGCACCAATCTTCGCACGACGACGAACATCTTTTTGGGAATCGGGGAATTTTGTTTTCTTGATCTTCCGCTGCGCATATGATGTCGCCCCCCATGATTTCCCAACAGTGGTATCAGAGCCAGGTTGTTCGTGCGAATGATTGGTTTTGAACTGCGTGTGTTGTGTTTAGGAAGAATTTTGACGTCAAAATCGTTGACGCAAAAGCGAGAAAGGGCAGCAACAGTTGCTGCCCTCGATCTACGTGCGTGAAACGCAACCGAAGGCGGGCAGCACAAGGGCTGCGTCTGTAGTAGCCGGCCGGCGGCCTGCTTGCAGCAGCCTTGCTGCCGGCAGCCCACGGGCAGAGGCGCCACAGGGCAGCGGCGCCTGCCGCCGCTGCTCCCGTGGGCGAAACCCCCCCCCCCCCCACAGGGGCGGTCGCCCGGCTGGACAGCACCGCCTGCGGAGGCAGGGGCGCCCGCGGGAGCAGTGCCCTCGCCCCGCCGCACAGGCCGCCGCCAGCAGGGTGGCGGCGGTGCTGGCGGCGGCGGCGGCAGCAGCAAAGGGAATAGGGCATTAGGGTTTTCTGGTCAAAAGACAGTTTTGCCCCTCGGAATTTGAGAAATTCCAATTTCTATCTTTTGTCTAAATTATGAAAATACCCCTATAAATTCAGAAATTCCCTACATGTCCCTGATTTCAGAAAATATTAATTAATTAAAAGGTTTAGTTGATTATTATTTTTATTATTATCTAGTAGTCC
Organism: Musa acuminata AAA Group; assembly: GCF_036884655.1. Classification (NCBI taxonomy): domain Eukaryota; kingdom Viridiplantae; phylum Streptophyta; class Magnoliopsida; order Zingiberales; family Musaceae; genus Musa; species Musa acuminata. The sequence continues at coordinate 20,839,221 of NC_088331.1, forward strand.
TACATAATGATGATTATTTATACATGTGATGTATGATGTGTGGACGGATGATCATGGACCGTGTGATGTGTGTACTTGTGATTATTATTATTGAGGTCTGCGAGCCTCCATTATATTTCTCATTTATTGTCGGGCCTGCGTGCCTATGATTAAGTTGTAATCACATGAGGAGGCGCAGCGGGAGCGTGGATGCGATAGCGGGACCCACGAGACGGACGATCGTGATGTATGGAGATGCATCAAGATGTCGACGGAATCGACGAGGACGAGATGGACGATCACAGGGCATGGAGATGCACCGTTGCACACATAGATCTTGATGTGAGTGATTAGGCCTACTGGCTCGGGCCTAATCATATTAGGTTGTGGTCTATGATCATCTGGTGTGATTGCTTATACACGTACTAGATAAGTATATATATTTGCATGCGATGTAGATATATATTAAATATGTATATGTGTGACATGTCATATTAGGAGACCAAATTATAGAAACATCTCTCGATAATATTAAGTCGGTAAACGTGAGGCAATTAGATTGACCCACGTGGCCTTCCATCGTTATGAGTAGGAACCGATTCTCGGTGTAGGTTGAGTTGATCGAGTCCCTCGAGACTCACCTATATCGCGATTCGCTATCTTGCTTACGACATAGAGATGTCACCGGTGACCTGAGGGCATGGTATGCTTGGTCGAGTCCCTCGAGGGTATATCATCAAATCAGACTCATCTTATAACGAAGGTGTTGACTTAACCGAGCATCATGGTTGGTCGAGTCCCTCGAGGCCATGGTGATTCGGAGGCCAAACAGGACGGGAATCACAAGGAGTTGTGATCGGCAAGAGTTGCCTACCTTTTAGGCTTAGTGTGATTGGTCGAGTCCCTCGAGGTTACACTAAGACGCTGATGGGATCCTAATCCCCACTAGAAGTCTGCCGGAGGAGACTTCCGTTTCACGTGCTGAGGGTGTCGCGTGACTCGTTAGTAAAATAGTGGGAGCATATTAAGATAGAAGTCCATATCTTGATAGTTTATTTCTTGCAAAATCTGCATGTTATTCATTTCTGCTACATCTTTATTTTCAGAAAATGTTGCTTTCAAATCCATTACGTGGCATACTTGATGTCAACCGCCTCACTGGTCCAAATTATACGGATTGGCTCCGTAACTTAGAGAATTGTTCTCACAACGGAGAAAATCGTGTACGTCCTTGATACAGTGATGCCTACGCCCGAAGAAGGGGCAAGCGAGGATGAGATCGCTCGCTACGTGAAGTACATTGATGACTCCACTCTTGCTCAGTGCTATATGTTGGGCTCTATGACTCCAGAGTTACAGAGACAACATGAAAAGATGGATGCCAGATCCATTCTCCTACATGTCCGTAAATTGTTTGAGGAACAGGGAAGGACTCAACGATATGAGATATCCAAGAGCCTTTTTCCGCGCTAGGATGACTGAGAGGACACCGGTTCAGAACCATGTCCTAAAAATGATTGAGTGGATAGAGAAACTCATAGGTCTAGGAATGGTCCTAGAGGATAACTTGTGTGTGGACATTGTGCTTCAGTCCCTACCAGATTCCTTTTCACAGTTCATAATGAATTTTAATATGAACAAGCTTGAGGTGACTCTCCCAGAGCTCCTCAATATGTTGAGGGAGGCAAAGAGTACTATTAAGAAAGAGAAGCTAGTTCTCTACACTGGTGAGACCAGAAAGAAAAGGAAAGCAGAAAGGTCCCTTAAGAAGGGAAAGGGCAAGGGCAAACAAGGTAAAGAAAAGGTTGCTAAGAAAGACCCAGCAAAGGACAAAGGCCAGTGCTTCCACTATGGTAAAGATGGGAACTGGAAGAAGAACTGCAAAGAGTACCTTGCAGAAAGGGCGAAACAAGAAACTTGGTGAAGCTTCAAGTACATTCATGATCAATCTCCAATTGTTAGATTTTTGTGATAGTGCATTGGTATTGGATACCAATATTTCTTATCACATCTATAATTTATTGTAAATTCTAGCAAAGCTAAGGGGAGATTGACGAGAGGAATATTGCATAAAGGTTTGTTTATGCAAGACACTACTTCACATATCATGAATGTAAGTGTCTAAGAGGAAACGAGATGAGGTGAATAGTGCATACCTATGGCATTGTAGGCTAGGTCACATCCATAAAAGAAGGATTCAAAAGTTGCTAAATGATGGATATCTAGATCCATTCGACTACGTGTCATATGCAACTTGTGAACCTTGCATTCGTGGAAAATTGACCAACTCTCCATTTAGTGGAACTGGAGAGAGAGCCACTGAGTTGTTGGAACTCATACATAGTGATGTATGTGGACCCATGTCAACTCATGCCATTGGAGGTTACTCCTACTTCATTACATTTACTAATGATTTCTCAAGGTATGGATATGTGTACTTAATGAAGTACAAGTCTGAGGCATTTGAGAAATTCAGAGAGTATAAGAATGAGGTGGAGAACTAGACTGGAAAGAGTATCAAAACTCTTCGATCAGATCGAGGAGGTGAGTACTTAAGTACAGAGTTTACTCAGTTCCTCAAGGACCATGGGATATTATCCCAATGCACACCTCCTTACACACCTCAGCTCAATGGTGTCTCTGAAAGGAGAAATCGTACTTTATTAGATATGGTATGGTCTATGATGAGTTTCGCTGACCTACCCATCTCATTCTGGGGATATGCCCTAGAAACCGCAGCTTACCTTCTGAACAGAGTTCCAACTAAGTCGGTAGTGTCTACACCATATGAGATATGGAAAGGGAAGAAGCCTGATCTTAAGGTTGTTAAGATTTGGGGCTGCCCAGCCCACGTTAAAAGACACAATCCCGATAAGTTAGAATCAAGGACAGAGCGATGCATATTTGTGGGATACCCCAAGGAAACTTGTGGGTATTACTTCTATCATCTCGAGGACCAAAAGGTCTTTGTAGCTAAGAGAGCAGTGTTCCTTGAGAAGGAACACATTCTTGGCGGAGACAGTGGGAGAACGATAGAGTTGAGCGAAGTTAGAGAACCAAGCTCAAGCACCACTCTACAGCCCGAGTCTGTTCAGGTACCTAATACACAAGTTTCAACTTTACGCAGGTCTGATAGAGTATCTCATCCTCATGAGAGATATGTGGGACATATTAGAGGAGAGGATGCTGAGGATATTGATCCTCAGACCTACGAGGAGGCTATTATGAGTATAGACTCCGGGAAGTGGCAAGAAGCCATGAATTCTGAGATGGATTCTATGTACTCTAATAAGGTTTGGAACCTAGTTGATGCGCTCGAAGGTATTGTACCCATCGGTTGCAAATGGATCTTTAAGAAAAAGATCGGAGTAGATGGAAAGGTAGAGACCTATAAAGCAAGGCTAGTGGCTAAGGGGTATCGTCAAAGGCAAGGTGTTGACTACGACGAAACTTTCTCACCCGTAGCAATGCTAAAATCCATCAGAATTCTATTGGCTATTGCAGCACACTATGATTATGAGATCTGGCAGATGGATGTGAAAACTGCATTCCTCAACGGGAACCTCGAGGAGGTGTATATGATGCAACCTGAGGGATTCATGTCCAAGAACTGCCCAGATAAGGTGTGTAGGTTGCTTAGATCCATTTATGGACTAAAGCAAGCTTCCCGAAGTTGGAACATAAGATTTGATGAGGCAATCAGATCTTATGACTTCATTAAGAACGAAGATGAGCCTTGTGTATACAGAAAGGTAAGTGGGAGTGCTATCACCTTTTTGGTGTTATATGTGGATGACATCCTCATCATTGGGAATGACATAGGAATGCTATCCACAGTAAAGGCTTGGTTATCTAGACACTTCTCCATGAAGGACTTAGGGGAAGCATCTTATATCTTAGGGATTAGAATCTATAGAGATAGATCCAAGAGGATGCTTGGCTTGTCCCAGTCCAGGTACATAGAAACCATTGTCAAAAGGTTTGGCATGGAAAATTCCAAAGGGCAAACATGAATATGATACCTTATGCCTCAGCAATAGGGTCTATCATGTATGTCATGCTATGTACTAGGCCTGATATAGCGCATGCTCTGAGTGTCACGAGTAGGTATCAGGCGGATCCAGGCTTGGAGCACTGGAAAGCAGTAAAGTGTATCCTTAAGTACTTGAGAAGGACTAAGGATCTTTTACTAGTATATGAAGGTAATAGCCTTAAGGTTGAAGGCTACACTGACTCAAGTTTTCAGTCTGATGTCGATGATAGCAAGTCGAATTCAGGGTATGTGTACACCTTGAATGGAGGAGCAGTGTGCTGGAAGAGTTCCAAGCAAGATACCACTGCTGACTCGACCACAGAGGCGGAGTACATTGCTGCATCAGATGCAGTAAAAGAGGGAGTCTGGGTGAAGATGTTCATCACAGATTTGGGAGTCGTTCCGAATAGCGAGAAGTCGACTTCCTTATATTGCGACAACTATGGGGTGATTACTCAAATAAGGGAACCCGAGTCTCATCAGAAGTGTTCTGAGGAGGTTCCAGTTTATCAAAGAGATCGTAACCCGAGGAGATGTAGTAGTGGAAAGAGTTCCATCCGAAGATAACATTGCAGATCCACTAACAAAGTCGTTGTCTCAGATTGTCTTTGAGCGTCACAGGAGTCTGATGGGGATTAGACACATAGGTGATTGGCTTTAGGTCAAGTGGGAGATTGCTAGTCATACGTGCCAAGCAAGCCAATCACGTGAGTGATGGCACGTGTGACTTGATACAGAATCTTTTTTCTTATTATATTTTGGCGTATATCACTTTATAACTATTGCATAAATGCATATATATATTGTGATGTCCTTGGATTTGTGCAATGGGAATCGGATCGTGATGAGATCACGATAATGAGATCGATTCACCTTTAAACACATATCCTAAATAATCCCGGTCATAAGTTACTCGAGAGGGACATCGTGATAACCGGATAGACTAGTGTGCTGTATACCCGTCCATATGATGGATGCAGCTGGTCTCATAGCTGCTCGTGTAGGGACACTAGGGATACAGTACAGGTGCTCATTAGAGAATGAGTTCACTGATTGATCCGCTTACGGAATGCTGGATGGTTGATGATGCCTTATTGTCAGACAATGATTCCGTAGTCCTAGTGGTGTATCCGGTCCTTAGACTTGAGACACCAAGGATGTCCTGTATGAGTGCTCCACTCTTTGATACCAGACTTATAGGTTTGGTTGTCCCAGATCTAGTATAGCTGGTCATTGGGAGTGGTAGTCGACCTTACGAGGGCTATTGAGTGTCGATAGAGGATCATCCACTCTCGGCGTCATGAGAGGAATATCCCATGTGTTCTTGTTCAGACAAATCCCTGGCCAGGGTCATTCGAGTTGAGAGAGAAAGAGTTCTCCGGGAGAATCCGATTAGAGCGAGACTTGAGTAGAAACCGTATGGGTCTGATAGCACCATGCTCGATATACGGTCTCTGGGATATTAGATGGATGAGGGACTATAGGTACATGGTAACTGAGGACAGACAGGTCCAATGGATTGGATTCCCCTGTATCGTCTGGGGACTACGGCGTAGTGGCCTAGTACGTCCGTAGTCGATGAGTCGAGTGAATTATTACAGAGATAATAATTCACTGAGTTAGAAGGAGTTATAACAGGTATGACTCACGGTCAGCTCGATATTGGGCCTAGAGGGTCACACACATATGGTAGGCATTGCGATGAGTAGAGGTTCGGATATGAGATATCTGACGGAGCCCTTGTCTTATTGGATGCAGATCCAATACCCACTAGGGAAGGACCCATTAGGGTTTGACATGGGATCTCTATAAATAGGAGGGATTCACAGCCTCATAGGCTAGAGTTTTTGCTTGCCCTTCCTATTCTCCTCTCCCTCTCCACCTCAGAGTAGGCCTGAAGTTTTGAGGAGCGTCGTCGTAACCCTATTGTGTGGATCACCGCTAGAGAGGAGGACGCTTGACCTCCTTCACCCTCTCCTAAGGATCTGCAAGGAAACAGGGATATACGATCTCCCTAGGTAACACAATCTCTATACGCAATTGTGTTTTGCGGATTTTTTGTGCACCAATCTTCGCACGACGACGAACATCTTTTTGGGAATCGGGGAATTTGGTTTTCTTGATCTTCCGCTGCGCATATGATGTCACCCCCCATGATTTCCCAACACAGCGCCCTCGCCCCCCGCCGCATAGGCCGCCACCAACAGGGTGGCGGCGGCGGCAATAGCAGGGGAGAGGGAGAAAGGATTAGGGTTTTCGAACAAAAGATAATTTTACCCCTCGGAATTTCATTCTAGATTCTGTCCTATTGGCCAAATTATGAAAATATCCTCTCAAAATTCAGAAAATTTTCTACATGTCTCCGATTTCAAAAAATATTAATTGATTAAAATATTTAATTGATTATTATTTTTATTATTATCTAGTAGTCCTACATGATGATGATTTATACATGTAATGTATGATGTGTGGATAGATAATCATAGATCGTGTGATGTGTATACTTGTGATTATTATTATTGGGGTATGTGAGCCTCTATTATATTTCTCGTTTATTATTGGGCCTACGTGACTATGAATAAGTTGTAATCATATAAGGAAGGCGTAGTGGGATCGTGGAAGCGATAGCGGGACCTATGAGACGGACGATCGCGATGCATGGAGATGCATTGAGATGTCGATGGAACCGACGAGGATAAGATAGACGATCACAGGGCATAAAGATGCATCGCTGCATATATAGATCTTGATGTAAGTGATTAGGCCCATTGGCTCGGGCCTGATCACATTAGGTTGTGGTCCATGATCATCTAGTGTGATTGCTTATATACTTAATAGATATGTATATATATTTGCATGCAATCTAGATATATATTAAATATGTATATGTGTGACATGTCATATTAGGAGACCAAATCATAGAAACCCCTCACTCGATAATATTAAGTCGGTGAACGTGAGGCGATTAGATTGACCCATGTGGCCTTCCGTTGTTATAGGTAAGGATCGATTCTTGGTGTAGGTTGAGTTGGTTGAGTCTCTCGAGGCTCACCTACATCGCGATTCGCTATCTTTCCTACGACATAGAGATGTCATCGGTTACCTGAGGACATTGTATGCTTGGTCGAGTCCCTCGAGGGTATATCATCGAATCAGACTCATCTTGTAACGATGGTGTTGACTTAACGGAACATCATGGTTGATCGAGTCCCTTGAGACCATGGTAATTCAAAGGCCGAACAGGACGAGAATCACAAGGAGTTGTGAATGGCAAGAGTTGCCTACCTTTCGGGCTTAGTGTGATTGGTCGAGTCTCTCGAGGTTACACCAAGACACTAATTGGATCCTGATCCTCACTAGAAGTCTACCGGAGACTTCCGTTTCATGTGCTGAGGGTGTCACGTGACTCGCTAGTAAAATAGTGGGAGCATATTAAGATAGAAGTTCATATCTTGATTGTTTATTTTTTATAAAATCTTCATGTTATTTATTTCTGTTGTATTTTTATTTTTAGAAAATATCGCTTTCAAATCCCTTACGTGGCATACTTGATGTCAACCACCTCACTGGCCCAAATTATATGGATTGGCTCTACAACTTGAGAATTGATCTAACGACGGAGAAACTCGTGTACGTCCTTGATATAGTGATGCCTATGCCCGAGGAAGGGGCAAGCGAGGATGAGATCGCTTGCTACGTGAAGTACATTGATGACTCCACTCTTGCTTAGTGTTACATGTTGGGCTCTATGACTCCAAAGTTACAAAGATAATATGAAAAGATGGATGCCAGATCCATACTACTATATGTCCGCAAACTGTTTAAGGAATATATAAGAACTCAGCGATATGAGATATCCAAGAGCCTCTTCTACGCTAGGATGACTGAGGGGACATCGGTTCAGAACCATGTCCTAAAAATGATTGAGTGGATAGAGAACTCATAGGTCTAGGAATGGTCCTAGAAGATAACTTGTGTGTGGACATTGTGCTGCAATCCCTACCAGATTTCTTTTCACAGTTCATAATGAATTTTAATATGAACAAGCTTGAGGTGACTCCTAGAGCTCCTCAATATGTTGAGGGAGGCAAAGAGCATTACCAAAAAAGATAAACCAGTTCTCTACACTAGTGAGATAAAAAAGAAAAGGAAAGCAGAAAAATCAAGGACAAGGGCAAGGATAGACTAATTAAAACAAATGTTACTAAGAAAGACCCGGCAAAGGACAAAGGCCAGTGCTTCCACTATGGCAAAGATGGACACTGGAAGAAGAACTGCAAAGAGTACCTTGTAGAGAGGGCAAAACAAAAGCTTAGAGAAGCTTTAGGTACATTCATGATTAGTCTCCATTTGTCAGACTCTTATGATAACATATGGGTATTGGATACCGGTAGTGTTTATTAATTCGTTAAAAGTTCTGGCAAGGCCTAGGTGATCAGCAAGAGGCGAGATGGATCTCAAGATGGGCAATGGAGCAAAAGTTGCTGCAGTAGCTATTGGTGAGGTTGCCCTACATCTGCTTAGTGGAGCTATTATTACATTAGATGCATGTTATTTTATTCATTCTATTATCAAAAATGTTATCTCCATTTCATGTTTGATAGTTAGTAGATATAAATTAGTTTTTGAGAAAAATAGTTGTTCAATATTATTAGATAATGAGATTATCACGAAAGGAACATTGTATAATTAATATGATGAATATAAGTGTGTCTAAGAGGAAACGAGATGAGGTGAACAGTGAATACTAGTGGCATTATAGCCCAGGTCACATACATGAGGAAACTATTCAAATATTACTAAAGGATGGATATCTAGATCCATTCGACTATGAGTCATATGCAACTTGTGAGTCTTGGCTTCGTAGAAAAATGACCAACTCTCCATTTAGTGAAACTAGAGAGAGAGCCACTGAGCTACTCGAACTCATACATAGTGATATATGTGGACCCATGTCAACTCATGTCATTGGTGGTTACTCCTACTTCATTACATTCACTGATGATTTCTCAAGGTATAGATATGTGTACTTAATAAAGAACAAATCCGAGGCCTTTGAGAAATTCAGAAAATATAATAATAAAGTGGAGAACCAGATTGAAAAGTGTATCAAGACTCTTCGATCAGATCGAGGAGGCAAGCACTTAAGTACAAAGTTTACCTAGTTCCTCAAGGATTATGAGATTTTATCTCAATGGACATCTTTTTATACACCTTAACTCAATGATATATCTGAAATGAGGAATTGTATGCTGTTAGACATGGTACGATCAATGGTGAGTTTCGTTGACCTACCCATCTCATTCTAGGGATATGCCTTAGAGATCGCATCTTACCTTTTGAACAGAGTTTCAATTAAGTCAGAAGTGTCTACACCATATAAGATATGGAAAGGGAAGAAGCCGGATCTTAAAGTTGTTAAGATTTGGGGCTGTCCTGCCCACGTTAAAAGATACAACCCCAGTAAGTTAAAATCAAAGATGAAGCGGTGTAAGTTCGTGGGATACCCCAAGGAAACTTTGGGTATTATTTCTATCATCTCAAGGACCAAAAGGATTTTATAGCTAAGAGAGAGATGTTCCTTGAGAAAGAACATATTCTTGGTAGAGATAGTGGGAGCATGATAGAGTTGAGCGAGGTTGGAGAACCTAGCTCAAGCACCACTCTATAGCCCGAGTCTGTTCAGGTACCTAATACATAAGTTCCAACTTTACATAGGTACGATAGAATATCCCATCCTCCTGAGAGATATGTGGGACATATTAGAAGAGAGGATGTTAAGGATATTGATCCTCAGACCTACGATGAGGCTATTATGAGTATAGACTCCGGGAAATAGCAAGAAGCCATGAATTCTGAGATGGATTCTATATACTCCAACAAGGTTTGAAACCTAGTTGATGCGCCCGAAAGTATTGTACCTATCGGTTGCAAGTGGATCTTTAAAAAAAATATCGGAGTAGATAGAAAGGTAGAGACCTATAAAGCACAAAAAGATTAAAAGAGAGAAAACGCTGCTGCAATCATAAGTATATTCCCTCCTCTAGCTTAAACTTAGATTTCTGTTTAGAGAGGAGAGTGAGTGCTTGTAAGGGTTATCTCCTAAACTTGGTAAAAGAAGAATAGGGGTGTAAAAGGTGATTGGCCTTCGCCTATTGAAGGAAGGCCTCTGGTGGATGCCGGTGACCTCATCGGAGGAGAAAGTTGAAAGTGGATGTAGGTCACGTTGACCGAACAACTCTAAAACTGTCGTATTCTCTGGTTTGCATTTTATTCTTGCTTTTACCTTACTGCAAATCTCTTTAAGTGCTTACTGCCTTCAATATATTTACAAACGGTTTTCAAGTTAAGATCTTTATGAAAAGGTTTTCGTCGGAAATGGTTTTATCGCAACGAAGTTTTTGAAGACGTGATATTTACCACTACACTAATTCACCCCCCCTTAGTGCCGACCCGACCTATGATCCTAACAATTAGTATCAGAGCCTCATTATTTCTCACTTGGATTAACACCCAAGAGAAATTACTCTTTTCAGCTTTCAAGATGGTCACTCTCTCATTCGTCCTATCTTTTTCAATAGGGCGGACTACACTTATTGAAAAACTCGAATGAGAGTTTTCTTGCTTTCATTGAATCTCGATTTATGGCATATAGTCAAATCTGATTTTCAAATGTCTTCTCTTCCAATGAACCATTGGAATGATTTGGAGAAGAAGACGTTTTCTCTAAATACAAAGGCTATAAATGTCTTGTTTTGCGCCTTAGATAGAAATGAGTTTAAACATGTTTCTACTTACGAAACGACTTTTGATATTTGGCACACTCTTGAAATCATACATGAAGGAACTAGCAAAGTTAAAGATTCAAAAATTAATTTTTTAATGCATGATTTTGAGCTTTTTCGAATGAAATAGAGCGAAACCATTGTTGACATGTATACTCATTTTACAGATGTCGTCAATGGTTTAAAAGCTCTTGGCAAATGTTTTTCAGATTTTGAACTTGTAAACAAGATTTTGTGTTCTCTTAATAAGAGTTAGGATTCAAAAATAATGGCTATTCAAGAATCGAAAAACTTAAACCAATTTCCAATAGAAGAACTAATAGGGTCTTTGATGACCTATGAAATGACGTGCAATGCATGTAAAGAACTTTAGAACCACCTTCCAAATAATAGAAAGGATTTCGAACTTAGAACATTTGAAGACCACACAAGCATAAGCTCAAGTGATGGTGAACTTGAACTACTCATGAACTTTAAAAAGTTAATAAAACAAAAATTAAAGAACAAAAACAATAGAACTACTTACTTTGAATGCAAGAAGAAGAACATAAATTGGGATGAATCGAGCTCCTCCAAAGACGAGGAGAAAATCAACAAAGGCGAGGTGGCGAACTACGCCTTAACGGCTTTTGATGATGAGATAATCGAAACCCCCTTAATTTATTTCGAAATTACATGATGCTTTTCATGATGCATTTTCTTTTTTTATTTAGTTTTAAAAAAGTATTTTTTGAAAATTGCATGTTTTAAAATGTAATGCAAAAATTAGATCATGCTAGTGATTTCGAAAATGATAATAAAAAATTACATGTTTAATAACAAAATGATTTTGTTTGAAAATGCCTTATGTCGAATGAAACCATCATTGATGAATATGCTTTATGTTTAATGGTTTCTTTGGCTTGTATGCATTATTATGATGAATGTTTTGAAAATAAATGTTTGTACGGAAGGCTTGATGATTTTTTTTTAACCCTGTCTTTGGTTTTCAACATAATGTATGGTTTTGACATAAGAACAAAAATTTGAGCATACTAATATAAAATCGATCATATAAATTAAAACTAAAGAAGTTTAGATATCTTTAAGAATTAATTATGTTCAACGAAACTATGCTTGATGTCTTAATGAAAATGTAATAATGATTTGAAAGCATGCTTAACGAATTTATATTTCGAACTTATGCATGATAATTTATATTTGACAGTGTCAGTGTCGACTGACACTAGGCGGTGGTACCGCCCGTGCCCAGGGAACCCGGAATGGGAAAGTTTTAGGCTCCAAGTTTGAATCAACTTGAAGCCTATAAATACCCCTCTTATCCTTGGTTAAAATACACAAGCACAGAGAGATTAAAAGAGAGAAAACGCTGTTGCGATCATAAGTGTCTTCTCTCCTCTAGCTTAAACTTAGATTTCTATTTAAAGAGGAGAGTGAGTACTTGTAAGGGTTATCTCCTAAACCCAGTAAAAGGAGAAGAGGGGGGTAAAAGGTGATTGGCCTTCGCCTATTGAAGGAAGGCCTCTAGTGGACGCCGGTGTCCTCGTCAGAGGAGAAAGCCGAAAGTGGTTATATGACATGTTGACCGAACCACTCTAAAACTATTGTGTTCTCTGGTTTGCATTTACTTCCTGCTATTTACTTACTGCAAACTGAATTCCTCCTTCACTACGTTTACATACAATTTCAAGTTAATATCTTTACGAAACCAGTTTTATCATACGAAAGCTTTTAAACCGACGTTATTTTACTATTGCACTTATGATCCCAGCAGCCACACCAATTGTTAGGGGTCGGCACTAAGAGAGAGGGGAGGGGGGTGTACGCTATTAAAGATTTTAGAAACTTAACTTGAAAGTGTATATAAATGTATTAAAGGCAGTAAGCTATTAAAGAGGTTTACAGTAAAGATAAATGGCAGGAAGTAAATGCAAACCAAAGAACATAGTAGTTTTAGAGTGGTTCGGTCAACATGTCATATAACCACTTTCGGCTTCCTTCTCCGACGAGGTCACCAGCGTCCACTAGAGGCCTTCCTTCAATAGGCGAAGGCCAATCACCTTATACACCCCTCTTCTCCTTTTACTAAGTTTAGGAGATAACCTTTACAAGCACTCACTCTCCTCTCTAAACAGAAATCTAAGTTTAAGCTAGAGGAGGGAATACACTTATGATCACAGTAGCGTTTCTCTCTTTTAATCTTTCTGTGCTTGTGTGCTTTAACCAGGAATGAGAGGGATATTTATAGGCTTTAAGTTGATTCAAACATAGAGCCTAAATCTTTCCTATCTCGAGTTCCACGGGCACGGGCGGTACTACCTCCTGCGTTGGGCGGTACCACCGGACAACATGATTAATGCTTTGTATTAATTGTCTAGATCGAAGTATATTTTTACATGTGCAGGATTAACTATGATAGCAAGGCATGAAGTAAAATGAAGTCCCAGAGTCAAGGATACGATTTTGTTGGGAGTTCGAGAGTTCATCGGAAGTCCGAACGTTCGTAGAAGTTCTGTTAGAACCAACCGAGAAGTCTCGGAGCTTGCTAGAGAAGCTCATCGAAACTTGCCAAGAAGATCATCGTGAAGACCAAGAGCTTGCCGGGAGTCTGTCGGAACATTACCAAGAGTTCATCAAAAGTTCGACGGAAGATCGCTAGAAGCTCGTCGGAAGAAACCAAGACATAAGGGACTTGTTTAGCTTAGCAAATGTCTTAGGAATCGTAGTTAGCACGTAATTGGGTTTGGATTTAGGCCAAACCAATTAGGGGCTAGCTAGGCCTATGTAAGGACTGTATTAGGCCCAATGAGAGGCCCAAACAGTGTCCCATGAGGTGGCACCGTCATGGCATAGTCTCCGAGACTGTGTCAGGCGGTGGTACCACCCAAACACACCCTCCGAGAGGCTACAGGCGGTGGTACCGCCAGTCTGGGCGATGGTATCACCCAGCATAGCCTCCCAACTGGTGGTACCGCCCAGTGTCAGACTGACACTGGCGGTGGTACCGCCCATCGCAGGCAGTGGTACTACTAGTGCCCAAGAAACCCGGGATGAGATATTTTTAGGCTCCAAGTTTGAATCAACTTGAAGCCTATAAATACCCCTCTCATCTCTGGTTAAAAGACACCAGCACAGAGAGTTTAAAAGTAGAAAAACACTGTAGAAATCTCTTATGAGAATCCTCCTCTAGTCTAAGTGTTAGAATTCTATAAAAGAGGAGTGAGTGCTTGTAAAGGTTGACTCCTAAACCTGTAAAAAGGAGAAGAGGGGTGTAAGAAGGAGGTTGATCTTCACCTAGTAAAGGAAGATCAATAGTGGATGCTAGTAGCCTCGATGGAAGAGGAATCGACGGAGTGGATATAGGTCACGACGATCAAACCACTATAAATTGGCATGTTCTCTGGTTTGCATTTATGTTTAGCAATTACCTTATTGCAAACCTCTTTAATTGTTTACTACATTCAATTTATTTATGAATGTGTTTCAAGTTAAGATATTTCTGAGATCGGTTTTCAACGTAAACGGTTTTATCGAAATAAAAGTTTTTTTGAAGATGTGATTTTACTACTGCACTAACCCCCCTCTTAATGCTTTCTTGATCCCAATAATTGGTATCAGAGCCTCGTTATTTCTCATTTGGTTTAACACCCAAGAGAAATAACTCTTTTCGGCTTTTAAGAGAGTAACTCTCTCATTCGTCCTCCTTTTTTTAATGGGACAGACTATACTTACTAGAAAACTCGAATGAGAGTTTTCTTACTTTCATTGAATCTTGATTTATGGCACATAGTCGAATCCAGTTTTCAAAGATCTTCTCTTCCAATGAACCATTGGAATGATTTGGAGAAGAAGGCTTTTTCTCTAAATGCAAAAGCTATGAATGCCTTATTTTGCGCTTTAGACAAAAATGAGTTTAATCAAATTTCTATGTGTAAAACGGCTTTCGAAATTTAGCATACTCTCGAAATCACACATGAATGCACTAAAAAAGTTAAAGATTCAAAAATCAATCTTTTATTACATGATTTTGAACTTTTTCGAATGAAATCAAGCAAAACCATTGTTGACATGTACACTCATTTTATGGATATCGTCAATGGTTTCAAAGCTCTTGGTAAAAGTTTTTCGAATCTTGAACTTGTGAATAAAGTTTTGCGCTCACTTTATAAAACATAAATACTTTTTTCATTGAAAAATTTATCGAGTCTCTAATGACCAATGAAATGGCGTGCAATGTATGTAAAGAACTTGAGAACCATCTTCCAAAGATCAAGAAGGATTTTGAACTTAGAACATTTGAAGACCACTCGAGCATAAGCTCAAGTGATAGTGAACTTAAACTCCTCACTAAGAAATTTAAAAAGTTCATAAAATAAAAATTCAAGAATAAAAATAATGCAACTACTTGCTATGAACGCAAGAAGAAGGAAGAACTTTGGGATGAATCGAGCTCTTCCGAAGACAATGAGAAAATCAACAAAGGCGATGTGGCAAACTACGCCTTAACGACTTTCAACGATGAGGTAATAAAAAAACCCTTAATTTATTTCAAAATTACATGATGCTTTTAATGAGTTATTTTTAGTTTAGAAAAATTATTTTTCTTGAAAATTGTATGTTTAATAATTTTATGGAAATGTAAAAAATTAGGAACCATATTTATCATGCTAGTAATTTTGAAAATAATCATGAAAATTACATATGATAAAGGAACAAAATGTTAAATCATGCTAGATGTTTTAATGATGTGATAACGTGTATTTTGATGATCTTCGTATTTAATTGAAAATACTTTACGAAATCATGCTTGATGAAATAATGTAACGAAGATTTAAAATCATGTTTAATGGTTTTATAATTCAAAATTATGCATGATGAATCTTGTGATTTATGGATTATCGATTTTTATAGTAATGAAAGTGGCTTTTTCGGTTTTTAAATGTTGATGCATGTTTTTGGCATAAATGAAAAAGGTATGCTTCTATGAAATAAATCACATGAATTAAAACAACTAAAAAGAGAAACATATTTTTCTTGAAATTTTTTTTTTCTCTATCTTATCAATTTTTCACTAAGAGATTGATAAAGTTGTTTATGTCATTTTGAATCTTTTGATGAGTTAAATTTGAATGAGACTTATCTTGATTTTTCGAGATTTATAACTTGAGATTTCTTATACATGAATCAAGATATGATATCATTTAATATCCTATGTTTCTTTTTGCTATTTATAAAAGGAAGATACTTGATAAAATGAATTATGTCTTTTGTAATTCAAGAGGTCTTATCTTTCATGACAATATGTCTTTGTATTTATGGCTTATATGCATTGAAATGATTAAAATATTTTATATTATTTTATTCTTCCCTTATTCTTTCTTATTTATAATGATAAAAGAGGGAAAAGTTATAATCATGCATGGTAGGATGCCATTTGATAAATTAATACCATCATGATTTGAAATATTATCATTTTTTACTAATATTGATGTAATTATGAATGATGATTTGGAATCATGCATGTAATGATGATTTTATATTTTTTAAATATACATTATGATTTGGTATTATACATACAATGCTTATGCTTTTTAATTATGATGATGAATGTGATGTATTGCATATGATGTGAATCATGATTGCTTTGATTTAAATTTAAGGTTTATCTTAATTATGGTATTTTGAAATAAGAATAATTACTTACATTTATAATAATCTGAAAATTAATATAAATGGTCTTTCCTTTTTTTTAACAATGACAAAGGGGGAGATAAAAAGATGCTAGCTCGCACAATTAAAGAAGAAAGCAAAAATTGCACTTCTCAAAAGAGAAGAAAAATCTTACTTCTTGAATATCTCAAATTGTTAGCTTCCATCTTGTAAAATAATGTAACATTTTGATAGCTTGCGTTTTTGCAAATGAAGCAAAAATAATCTCACTTCTCAAAAGAAAAGAAATTGTTATCTTAAACATCACTAAGAATTGCTAGCTAGAAATCTCAAGAAGATACAAAAATATGCTACCTTGCACATTGCAAAGAAAAGTAAATTTGCAAACTTGCACGACTCTAAATTATTGCTAGCTTGTATGTTGCAAAACTTATATTCTTTTTCAAACACTTGCTAGCTTGAACATTACAAAACAAATACACTGAACTTGCATATCTAGCAAAGTTTACAAACTTGTAAAACTTAAAATATTTGCTACCTTGCATGATTATAAAACTGGAGATTTATGACATAATGCATTGAACTTATATTCCAAACATATGAATAGTTAGAGTTCTTTTTGTTGATGACAAAGGGGGAGAAGTATATTGATGTTATGCATGATTTGATCATGACATGTTGCTTGGATTTTTTAGTCCAAGAGTTTCTATCAATATGACATATTAATAGGAGGAGTTTATTTAAACTTTAGGAGTTAAGGTTAACTCCGTCATCAATTGGTTGTCATCATAAAAAAGGAAAAGATTTTTTAATCTCGTATTTTGATGATGAAACCAATTGATAAATATTTATAATTTTAATATGCGTTTTGAGTGACGTAGGATGCTTCGATCAGGATGAGATAGTTAAAGCAGGAAGAATAATATTGGGCCGGGGGAAAACATGTCAGAAGATTGGATGTCGGACCGGAGGATCGGTCGAGGTATCGACAGAAGGTTTTAGGCCATGGATTCGGGCATTGGGCTAAGAAGAGTAGATATTGTGCTAAGGATATCAGAGTTGCGGAGTCAACTGGCCGATTGGGCAATAGAACGGAAGAGAGAACGATGCGTCGAAGAATCGGATGAAGCGTCAAGGGACCAATGACATGCCAGACAACATGATTAATGCTTAGTATTAATTGTCTAGATTGAAGTGTGTTTTTATATGTGCAGGATTAACTATGATAGCAAGGCATGAAGCAAAATGAAGTCCCGGAGTCAAGGACGTGATTTCGTTGGAAGTTCGAGAGTTCGTCGGAAGTCCGGACATTCATCAGAAGTTCTGTGGGAACCAACCGAGAAGTCTCAGAGCTTGCCAGAGAAGCTCATCAGAACTCCCCAAGAAGATCAACATGAAGTCCAGGAGCTTGCTAGGAGTCCGTCGGAACATTATCGAGAGTTTGTCGGAAGTTCGCCGAAAGATCGCCGGAAGCTTGTCGGAAGAAACCAAGACATAAGGGACTTGTTTAGCTTAGAAAATATCTTAGGAATCATAGTTAGCACGTAATTGGGTTAGCACGAAAATGTCAAAAGAGAAGAAATTGCTATATTAAACATCACCAAGAATTGCTAGCTTGAAATCTCAAGAAGATGCAAAAATATGCTATCTTGCACATTACAAAGAAAAACAAATATGCAAACTTGCACAAACTCTAAATTATTGCTAGCTTGTATGTTGTAAAACTTGCTTTTCTTTCACACACTTGCTAGTTTGAATATTACAAAACAAACATACTAAACTTGCATATCTAGCAAAATTTACAAACTTGTAAAATTCAAAATTTTTGCTAGCTTGCATGATTATAAAATTGGAGATTTATGATGTAATGTATTGAACTTGTATTCTAAACACATGAATAGTTGGACTTCTCCTTTTTGTTGACGACAAAGGGGGAGAAGTATATTGATGTTATGCATGATTTGATCATGACATTTTACTTGGATTTTTGAATCCAAGAGTTTCTATCAATCTGACATATTAATAGGGGGAGTTTGTTTAAATTATGGGAGTTAAGGTTAACTCCGTCATCAATTGGTTGTCATCATAAAAAAGGGGGAGATTGTTGAATCTTATATTTTGATGATGAAACCAATTGATAATTGTTTATGATTTTAATTTATATTTTGAGTGACGCAAGATGCTTCGATCAGGATGAGATAATTAAAACAGGAAGAATCATGTTGGGCCAAGGGAAAATATGTCAAAAGTTTGGACATTGGGCTAGAAGATCGGTCAAGGTATCGACAGAAGGCTTCGGGCCATGGATTTGGACATCGGACCAAGAAAAACGGATATTGCGATAAGGATATCAGAGTTATAGAGTCAACTAACCGATTGGGCAATAGGCTGCAAGAGAGGACGATGCGCCAAATAATCGGGCGAAGCATCGAGGGACCAATGACATGCCGGACAACATGATTAATGCTTAGTATTAATTATCTAGATCGAAGTGAATTTTTACATGTGCAGGATTAACTACGAAGCAAGGCATGAAGCAAAATGAAGTCCCAAAGTCAAGGACACGATTTCGTTGGGAGTTCGAGAGTTCGTCGGAAGTCCGGACGTTCATCAAAAGTTTTGTCGGAACCTGCCGAGAAGTCTCAGAGCTTACCAAAGAAGCTCGTCGGAACTTGCCAAGAAGATCATTGTGAAGTTTAGGAGCTTATCGGAAGTCCGCTGGAACATTGCCGAGAGTTCGTCGGAAGTTCACCGGAAGATCGTCGGAAGAAACCAAGATAGAAGGGACTTGTTTAACTTAGCAAATGTCTTAAGAATCATAATTAGTACGTAATTAAATTTGGATTTAGACTGACCCAATTAGGGGCCAACTAGGCCCATGTAAGGATTGTATTGGGCCCAATGAGAGGCCCAAATAGTGCCTCATGAGGTGACATCGTTGTGGCAAAGTCTCCGAGATTGTGTCAGGCAGTAGTACCACCCAGCCACAACCTCCGAGAGGCTACAAGTGGTGGTACCGCCAGTCTGGGCGGTGGTACCGCCTAGTGTCAGACTAACTCTAACAGTGGTACCGCCTAGCACAAGCGACCGTGCCTAGGAAACCCAGGATGAGATGTTTTTAGGCTCCAAATTTGAATCAACTTGAAGCCTATAAATATCCCTCTCATTCCTGGTTAAAAGACACAAGCACAGAGAGTTTAAAAGTAGAAAAACGTTGTAGAAATCTCTTGTGAGATCCTCATTTAGCTTAAGTGTTAGAATTCTGTAAGAGAGGAGTGAGTGCTTGTAAAGGTTGACTCCTAAACTTGTAAAAAGGAGGAGAGGAGTGTAAGAAGGAGGTTGATCTTCGCCTAGTAAAGGAAGATCGATAGTGGATGCCGGTGGCCTCAACAGAAGAGGAATCGATGGAGTAGATGTAGGTCACGATGACCGAACTACTATAAATTGGTGTGTTCTCTGGTTTGCATTTATGTTTAGCAATTTACCTTACTCCAAACCTCTTTAATTGCCACTTGGACGCTGATAGGTTTTCTAATGTTGTTTTGAGTGTGAAAAAGATAAGGGTTGCTAATTTAGACCCCTTGAGTAAACCTTCTAAACTCATTTTTTTATTTATGATAAATTTTGGAATGTAAAATATTAGGGACTTAATGCCCCTTATAAATAAAAAATTTGTTAGGGATACTATTATTGCTCAATATTATATTGAATGCTTCTTTATTATGGAGCCTCGAATTCAATAAATTAAAGTCAAATCTATTTTTAAAAACCTATTTCGAGATTGGAGATATCATAGAAATTAAGATTTTGATTCTTCTTAGATTTAGTATATTTGAAATCCTTTATTTGTGTTCATTGATTGATATGTTGCATTCGTCCAATCAAATCATGACTGGTTTCTTAAGGACATTCGTTCATAAGAATCTTTCTAACTTTTCTATAGTCTATGGTCTCAATATTGTAAACTCTGCTCCAATCTTGTAGAACTATTCAAGGCCTAGGGGTTGTGATGGGCAACTTTAATACAGTTTTCTATCCTAAAAATAAAGTGGGTGATCCAAA
Organism: Musa acuminata AAA Group; assembly: GCF_036884655.1. NCBI lineage: Eukaryota > Viridiplantae > Streptophyta > Magnoliopsida > Zingiberales > Musaceae > Musa > Musa acuminata. The sequence goes on from NC_088331.1 coordinate 20,859,750, forward strand.
CTCAACGATTACTAAAATCTCGAATTACCTTATAGGCTTATTTGACCTAAAAATGAAAAGGCATTACATGATCAAATAAAGTAGTTCCAACGTATTAAGTGTAAACTGGATCATGTTCTAGTTAATAATATTAGATTTCTAGCTTTGTTGACTCAGAAAAATAGTTTCTTCCTCTGGATATTTGGAAATACACGCCTTAGTTGTTATTCATAATAGCAACCTATAAAAGGGTAACAAGAGATTTCCCTTATTCAAATATTAGATTTTTCATTCGGAGTTTTTAAAAGTTGACTAGGGAATGTCTAATTTACTACAATTTCCTATGCATGAAGGGTTGTTTCATGTACTAGTACTTATTTTGGTGTTTAGGAGTTAGAAGAAACTTTAGAAACTAATGATATTTTGGTAGAAACTTTCTTAGAGTACCCCCTTAAACTATGTATCTCTTGGATGCATCCTTGAGTGGTGAGTCTTTTCTTTTCAATTCTGTATCCTCGTTTATAATCCTTGGGGTAGTGAACTTTCTATATCCCTTTGTGATTTTAAACTTGGTGGTGAGCTATTTTTCATTTTTATCAAAGTTGCTTCCTGAGTTCACTCCTTTTATATTTGGAAAACTCATTCTAGCAAACACAATTGTACTGTTGACGTTTGTTCGTACATTCACTCCTTTTTTGTACGAAAAACTCATTCCAGTAAATATGATTGTACTATCGATTTTTCTTCGTGAGTTCGTTCGTTTTCTATCTGAAAAAACTATACTATCTTTTTTTTTTAATCTATTCTACATCACACGGGTGTCAAAGGTAGTGGACAAGGTTTGGAACTCTCTATTGGATGCAAGGGTCGTACCCCCTTTACTCGTATGTTTATTCTAGTTCATATGCTGAAATTGTTAGGATCGAGAGCACTAAGAGGGGGGGGGGGGTGAATTAGTGCAGCGAAAAACTTTCTGCGATTAAAACCGAAAGCTGTGTTTGAACGATAAAGACAACTCTGTATGAAAGTTGATACTAAGCAAGGTTACAGTCAATCTATGCGGGCAGTTTGCAGCTATGATGAAAACTAGAATATCGGCGCAAACTGAAATCCGACATTCATACGAAGAAACATATTTACGTCTAAGTGTCGATTCGTAAATCACTTGATTAGATAAGACGTAGTTTAAGCAGAAGTATAAAGGCAGTGTGCTGCTATTGTATAGCTCAAAACGTAAATGCAATCTGCAATAAGATCATCATGCGAAAAAGCAGATTTACGTCTAAATACAGATTTACATCTAAACGCAGATTTACGTCTGAAAATTGAAACTCGTTCGTAAAATCGCAGAGGGCAGTAAGCTATTGAAAAGTTTGCAGTAAAGGTAAAATGCTCAAGGGAAATGCAAATCGAGATTTAGAGTGGTTCAGTCAATCTTGACCTACTCCACTTTTGGCTTCCTCCACCGACGAGGTCACCGACGTCAACTAGAGACCTTCCTTCACTAGGTGAAGGCCAACCACCCTCTTACAAATTCACTCCTTTTGGCGGGCTTAGGAGACAACCCTTATAGAAGTTTTCTCTCCTCTCTTTACAACTCAAACTTTGAAGAACAGAAAGAGGAGAACTAACAGTTTTGAGCTCTAAGAATCATAGAAAGACAGCAAGATTTCGAGTGTGTGTTCTGTGCTTTCAGTGCTAAATGGGTGGGGTATTTATAGGTCCCAACCCAGTTCAAATTTGGAGCTCAAATCTGTCAATTCCCGGAATTCCGGGATCAGGCGGTTGCACCTCCTGACTGGGGCGGTTGCACCGCCTTGCAGTGCTCGAAGACTGAGCCTATGGGCGGTGCCACCTCTGTCAAGGGCGGTTGCACCTCTCTGCTAGAGCTCGAAGACCGAGCTCAGGCGGTTGCACCGCCTGACTGGAGAGGTTGCATCGCCTGGCAGAGCTCGAAACTTGAGCTCTGGCGGTGCTACCTCTTGACATAAGAGGTTGTACCACCCAGTCTCGCTCGGAGACTGAGCCCGGGCGGTGCTACCTCCCTGCCTGGGCGGTTGCACCTCCCACTACAACTTGGGTCCGAATGGGTTGATCCATTCGACCCAATTTGAGTTCTTCAAGGGCCCAATTGCCCCAAGATTAAGCTAATGGGACCACCTCCCATTTCTAACTTAATCAATGTGCTAACTACGATTATTTCCTAAGAAAAATTCTGCAGCTTGCTCCGGTGCGTCAATCGCTTCTTCCGGCGAGTTTCCGGCGAACTTCCGTCGATCATCCGACGAACCCTCGGTGATGCTCCTACGGACTTCCGGCAAACTCCTGGACTTGCGATGATCCACTTGGCAAGTTCCGATGAGCTCCTTTGGCAAGCTTCTGGACTTCTCGGATTTGTTCCCGCAGAACCTCCGACGACTGTCCGAACTTCCGTCGAGCTCTCGAACTCCCAACGTGATCATTGTCATGACTCCGGCGTAACTCCTGCTACATGTCTTACTTTCATCGTAGTCAATCCTGCACACTTATCTCAACACATACATTCGACAACAAATGACAATTGACTTCATCATCAAAATCCGAGATTCAACAATCTCCCCCTTTTTGATGATGACAATCAATTGATAATGGAGTTAACCTTAACTCCCCCTGTTTATATGCCATACTTCTTGAATTTAAAAACTTTATAAATTCAAGAGACATATTCCCATCATGATTCCTATCATGATGTATTTCTTTGAAGATGATGTCAAGGCTTGACATACATTTTCAAATATAACAAGTTTGAATGATGGTAATTGTAGCAATTCATCATATTGTAAGATATCGACATGTAAAGCTGTGAAGCAAGATTTTGATATCATTACATGATGTACACATTTCGAATATTTTAGCAAGTGTAGCATTGCATCACATGGTAAGATATCAGCTCGTATGATGCAAATTTTTGTTTGATATCTTGATACAGAGCATATAGCAATGATAGCAATCATATATTTCTTGGTGATGCAAGTATAGCCTAATCATAGCATCAGTGATAGCAATCAGTGATAGCAACCATATCAACATTAGTGATAGCAAACATATCAGCATCAGTGATAGCAACCATATCATCATTAGTGATAGCAAACATATCAGCATCAGTGATAGCAACCATATCATCATTAGTGATAGCAAACATATCAGCATCAGTGATAGCAACCATATCATCATTAGTAAACATATCAGCATCAACCATATCAACATTAGTGATAGCAAACATATCAATTCATATATTTCTCCCCCTTTGTCATCAACAAAAAGTATGGTAGATGTAATTCCAGAAGAACAATATAAGGAAGGCATGATATGTATAATGCTTTGAATATCTCTTCTCCTTGTTATGTTATAATTCGTTGTGCTTGAAGGAGGAAACTCATTTTTCAAAAAAAAATTTCATAAGAGTGTACAGGAAAATCCAATTTTTAGCATTCAAATTGTTAAGCAAATCCGAAAATAACCTCTTTCATGCATTCGGATATGAGTAAGCTACTAATTTTCAAAAACATTTTTATATTTGACACATAATTTCCAACATGTTATTTGATCAAGTGATACCAAGGCATGTAATAGTAATCAAGTGATTTGATCATTCAATAAAGTCCGAAAAATAATTTTAACTAGTTTAAGTATTCGGACATATCAACATTCCTAATTCTCTTCTTATGAAATCAAATTGTTCTTCACTTAGAGGTTTTGTAAAGATATCAGCTAGTTGATGTTTCGTATCAATGAACTCTATGATTACATCATGATTCGTAACATGATCTCGTATAAAGTGATGTTTGATATCAATATGTTTTGTTCTTGAGTGTTGTATAGGGTTCTTTGTTAAGCATATTGCACTTGTGTTATCATATTTAATGGGAATATTTTTAAGATGAACTTTATAATCTTCTAAGGTGTTTTTCATCCAAACAACTTGTGCACAGCATGCATTTGCTGCAATATATTCAGCTTCGGTTGTTGATAGTGCAACCGAGTTTTGTTTTTTAGATGACCAGGAAACAAGGGCATGTCCTAAGAATTGACATGTTCCTGATGTGCTTTTTCTATCTTGTCTACAACCAGTGAAGTCTGCATCAGCATAAGCAATTAACTCAAGATTCTCTGATTTTGGGTACCATAATCCTAGATTTGTGGTACCATTAAGATATCTGAGTATTCTTTTAACTACTTTGAGATGAGATATCTTAGGGTTTGATTAAAATCTAGCACAAAGTCCTACACTGAACATGATATCTGGTCTAGTTGCAGTGAGGTAAAGTAAACTTCCTATCATACCCCTATAAGTTTTTTGATCGAAGTTTTCTCCACTTTCATCAATTTCTAACTTAGTGGAGGTGCTCATAGGAGTGTTAATAGCTTTTGAGTTATTCATATTAAACTTTTTTAGTAAACTCATAGCATATTTAGTTTGACTAATAAAGATGTCATTGCTTAGTTGTTTAATTTGTAGACCTAAGAAGAATGTTAACTCTCCCATTAGACTCATTTCGAATTCAAGACTCGTAGTTTTAGCAAACGATTCACAAAGAAATTCATTCGTAGAACCAAAGATAATATCATCAACATAAATTTGAACAATGAGAAAATTATTTTCAAAGTTCTTGATGAATAATGTAGTATCAACCTTGCCTTTTATGAAATTATTTTCAATAAGAAAAGAACTAAGTCTCTCGTACCAAGCCCTTGGAGCTTGTTTTAAACCATAGAGAGCTTTAGTTAATCTAAACACATGATCAGGGAGACTATTATTTTCAAATCCAGGAGGTTGTTCAACATAGACTTCTTCGGAAATAAAGCCATTAAGAAAAGCACTTTTAACATCCATTTGAAATAACTTAAAATTATTACTACTAGCGTAGGCAAGGAGCATCCTTATGGCTTCTAATCGAGCCACAGGAGCGAAGGTTTCTTCGTAATCGATACCTTCTTCTTGGTTGAAACCTTTGGCCACTAATCTAGCCTTGTTTCTAACCACGATACCATTTTCATCTTGCTTATTTCTAAAGACCCATTTAGTACCAATAACTAAATGGTCATTTGGCTTAGGAACAAGCGTCCACACCTCATTTCTCTCAAATTGATTTAATTCATCTTGCATTGCGATAATCCATGAATCATCTTTCATGATTTCGTCAACACACTTGGGTTCAATTTGGGAGAGAAAAGCGGCGTTGGCACAAAAATTTTTAAGAGAAGATCGTGTTTGAACCCCCTTTGATGTGTCTCCTAAGATTAGCTCCTTAGGATGAGCATCTATATACTTTCAATCCTTGGGTAAGGAAATATGGGAAGTGGATGCATCCAAGTTGCTAGTTGGAGACGGGGTTTCGTTTAAATTCCAAGAATCAAAATTAACATCATCATCAAGATCATTTTTCCTAATTTCGAAAATCTCATTGAAAAAAACATGGATGGATTCTTCAATAATTAAAGTTCTTTTATTGAAAATACGAAAAGCTTTAGAAACCGAAGAATAACCAAGAAAGATTCCTTCATCAGATTTAGCATCGAATTTTCCTAAGTTATCCTTTTCATTCAAGATAAAACACTTACACCCAAAGACTTTAAAATATGAGACATTAGGTTTTTTGTTATTCCATAACTCATAAGGAGTTTTGGTGAGTAAGGGTCTTACTAGAACTCTATTCAAAATATAGCATGCAGTGTTTACGGCTTCGGCCCAAAAATATTTGGGTAGGCTATGTTCATTCAACATGGTTCTTGTCATTTCTTGTAGATTTCGATTTTTTCTTTCTACTACCCCATTTTGTTGAGGATTTCTTGGAATAGAGAAATTATGGTTGTATCCATTGAGTTCACAGAATTCTTGAAAATCATAGTTTTGAAATTCTCCACCATGATCACTTCTAATTGACGAAATCATAGAACCCTTCTCATTTTGAACAAGTTTACAAAACTTGGTAAAATATCTAAAGCATTCATTTTTCTATTTTAAGAAGTAGGTCCATGTATATCTGCTATAGTCATCAACAATGACAAAGGCGTATTTGCTACCTCTTAGACTCGATGTAGAGATTGGTCCGAATAAGTCCATATGGATCAATTATAAGGGCCTAGAGGTGCTTATTTGATTCTTAGCTTTGAAACTACCCTTAATTTATTTACCTAATTGGCAAGCATCACATACATTATCTTTGATGAACTTGATATGAGGAATTCCTCTTACAAGTTCTCTAGATGATATTTGAGTAATTAGTTTCATGCTAGCATGACCTAATCTTCTATGCCATAGCTAAGCATCCTCATTCATAACCGCAAAACACATTTCATTACACAAATCATTGATGTCAATAGTGTATACGTTATTTTGTTTTAATGCAATCATAAACATGTTCTTATGTGGTTTTTCAATGATGCAAGCATTAGATTCGAATTTGACAGTGTATCCTTTATCACATAATTGACTAATGCTCAAGAAGTTATGTTTTAAACCATCAACTAACAAAACATCTTCAATAAAGAAGTTGGATTTGTTACCTATGGTTCCTTTGCCAATGATTTTACCGTTGTTGTTGTCTCCGAAGGTGACATAGCCTTCGTCTATGCTAGTGAGCTTAGAGAATTGAGATGGATCTCCGGTCATATGCCTTGAGCATCCACTATCAAGGTACCATCTATTGCTCCTAGCTTGCGATGGTGTGGATTTCTACAAGAAAGGATGATTTTTAGGTACTCATTTGCTTTTGGGTGCCTCAAAGATAGATCTACATTGTTTATCATGTTGCATAGAGTTTATCATGGTTCCTTTAGGAACCCAAATCAATTTGTTTGGACTAATTTTCTTGAATGGACAATAATGCGTCTTGTGTCCAAATTTACAACAAAAGTTGCATTTGGCTTGGTGTTGAACATGTAAGATGGGGCCTTTTATAAAGGTGGTTGGATTTAGGTGATGACTTCTCACAAATCCAATTCCACTCCTTTTTGGAATGTGACCCTTGTTTGCAAGGATCATGTTCAATGACTTGCTACCAACCTCGAATTTCTTCAAGGTGTCCTTAAGTAGCAGGTTTTCTTTTTGGAGAGTTTCTAGATCATGGCATTTGATACATGAATTTAAACTATCATGATATTTAGTTTTTAACTTATCAAAATCACAAGTAAGACTATCATGCTCCTTTTTTAGCAATTTATATTTTCTATTGATAATCTTGCATTTATCAAATAAGTCATGGAAGGCATTTAATAATTCATCGAAAGATAAATCTGCATCTAATAAATTTGTTACCTCCTCTCCGATGGCCATTAAGGCGTAATGAGCAACTTGCTCGGTGTTGGACTCCTCTTCTTCGGACGCGCTCGAATCATCCCATGTTGCTTTGAGCGCCTTCTTCTTTGTTGTTCTCTTTTTGGCTTGGGGACAATCACTCTTGTAGTGTCCCGGCTTTTTGCACTCATAGCAAATAACTTGGTCCTTCTTGGGTTCAAGTTTATTTTTAGTGTCATTCTTAAACTTATTTCTTTTAATGAATTTTTTAAATTTTCTTGTTAGAAGTGCCAAGTCATCGTTACAGTCCTCATCACTTGAGTTTTCTTTCAAGTGGTCTTCCAAAGTTCTAAGTGTCATATCCTTCCTGTTCTTTGGAAGGATGTCTTCTTGCTCTTCATGAGCTTTGCAAGTCATCTCGTAGGTCATTAATGACCCAATTAGTTCTTCAAGAGGGAAGTTGTTTAGATCTTTTGCCTCTTGAATAGCAGTGACTTTAGGATCCCAACTCTTAGGAAGGGATCTTAGAATCTTATTTACGAGCTCAAAATCCGAAAAACTTTTTCCGAATCCTTTTAGACTGTTGACGACATCCGTGAAACGGTTAAACATGTCGCCAATAGTCTCACTTGGTTTCATCCGAAAAAGTTCGAAAGAGTATAACAAAAGATTGATTTTTGACTCTTTCACTCTACTTGTGCCTTCATGAGTCACTTCGAGTGTGTGCCAAATATCAAATGCAGTTTCACAAATCGAAACACGATTAAACTCGTTTTTATCAAGTGCGCAAAATAAGGCATTCATAGCCTTTGCATTAAGAGCAAAAGCCTTCTTCTCCAAATCATTCCAATCGATCATTGGAAGAGAAGACTTTGAAAAACTATTCTCTACAAGATTCCAAAGTTCAACGTCCATAGAAATAAGAAAAATCCTCATTCGGGTCTTCCAATAGGTGTAGTCCGTCCCATTAAACATTGGTGGACGTGTAATAGAATGGCCCTCTTGGTTTCCGGCGTAAGCCATCTCTCTTGGGTTTTAATCCGTTTGAGAGTTAACCGGGCTCTGATACCAATTGTTAGGATTGAGAGCACTAAGAGGGGGGGGGTGAATTAGTGCAGCGGAACACTTTCTGCGATTAAAACCGAAAGATGTGTTTGAACGATAAAGACAACTCTGTATGAAAGTTGATACTAAGCAAAGTTATAGTCAATCTATGCAGGCAGTTTGCAGCTATGATGAAAATCAGAATATCAGCGCAAACTGAAATCCGACGTTCGTACGAAGAAACATATTTACGTCTAAGTGTCGATTCGTAAATCACTTGATTAGATAAGACGCAATTTAAGCAGAAGTATAAAGGCAGTGTGCTGCTATTGTACAACTCAAAACGTAAATGCAATCTGCAATAAGATCATCATGTGAAAAAGCATATTTACGTCTAAACGCATATTTACGTCTAAACGCAGATTTACGTCTGAACCTTGAAACTCGTTCATAAAATCATAGAGGGTAGTAAGCTATTGAAAAGTTTGCAGTAAAGATAAAATGCTCAAGGGAAATGCAAACCGAGATTTAGAGTGGTTCGGTCAATCTTGACCTACTCCACTTTTGGCTTCCTCCACCGATGAGGTCACCGACGTCAACTAAAGACCTTCCTTCAATAGGCGAAGGCCAACCACCCTCTTACAGATTCACTCCTTTTGGCGGGCTTAGGAGACAACCCTTACAGAAGTTTTCTCTCCTCTCTTTACAACTCAAACTTTGAAGAACAGAAAGAGGAGAACTAACAGTTTTGAGCTTTAAGAATCACAGAAAGACAGCAAGATTTTGAGTGTGTGTTCTGTGCTTTCAGTGCTGAATGGGTGGGGTATTTATAGGCCCCAACCCAGTTCAAATTTGGAGCTCAAATCTGTCAATTCCCGGAATTCCGGGATCAGGCGGTTGCACCTCCTAACTGGGGCGGTTGCACCGCCTGGCAGAGCTCGAAGACTGAGCCTCTAGGCGGTGCCACCTCTGTCAGGGGCGGTTGCACCTCTCTGCCAGAGCTCGAAGACCGAGCTCAGGCGGTTGCACCGCCTGACTGGAGAGGTTGCACCGCCTGGCAGAGCTCGAAACTTGAGCTCTGGCGGTGCTACCTCTTGACATAAGAGGTTGTACCGCCCAGTCTCGCTCGGAGACTGAGCCCGGGCGGTGCTACCTCCCTACCTGGGCGGTTGCACCTCCCACAGCAACCTGGGTCCGAATGGGTTGATCCATTCGGCCCAATTTGAGTTCTTCAGGGGCCCAATTGCCCCAAGATTAAGCTAATGGGACCACCTCCCATTTCTAACTTAATCAATGTGCTAACTACGATTATTTCCTAAGACAAATTCTGCAGCTTGCTCCGGTGCGTCAATCTCTTCTTCCGGCGAGTTTCCGGCGAACTTCCGTCGATCATCCGACGAACCCTCGATGATGCTCATGCGGACTTCCGGCAAACTCCTGGACTTGCGATGATCCACTTGGCAAGTTCCGATGAGCTCCTTTGGCAAGCTTCTGGACTTCTCGGATTTGTTCCCGCAGAACCTCCGACGGTTGTTCGAACTTCCGTCGAGCTCTCGAACTCCCAACGTGATCATTGTCATGACTCCGGCGCAACTCCTGCTGCATGTCTTACTTTCATCGTAGTCAATCCTGCACACTTATCTCAACACATACATTAGACAACAAATGACAATTGACTTCATCATCAAAATCCAAGATTCAACAGAAATCTCGTAAGGCAAGACTTAAAATTTGGTCTTGGACCGTCTACCAACAATGTAATAACTCTTTGAAATCCATTTAAAACCCATTGTGTCTAATTTGAAAAGACATTGATTCTTCCCCTATATATGAAAGTCTTCGTAAACATGAGTAGGCCTTTCACTTTGAGCTACGTAAACTTCTTAAAGCTGAAGAACCTATGCTTAGATAGAAATCTAAAGTTCGTTAGCTAAAATTGGGTGATGCAAATTCTTGTTACTTCTTTTGGTCCCTTCATGCTTCTAGGAGTCATAACTCTATTCTTTCCTTGATGGATTCCAATGGTAATATATTAAAAGTGACCAAATTCATGAAGAAGCTGTCAACTATTATAAAAATATATTCAACCCTTTTTGTCTCATAGATGCATTTCACTCCTACGAAGGTTCAAAAACTATCAAATGAATCCAAATTGACTCTTGTGCAACCGATTGCTCCTAAGGAGATTAAGGAGGTTATTCTCAAATCTAACCTAGATAATGCTTCGGGAGTTAATGACTTTAATGCTCATTTTTATATCTCTTGTAGGCATATTATATAGCGAGATGTTATTACAACTATTAATAATTTTTTCATCTTAGGGAAGCTACTTAGGTAAATATCACATCTCTTATTCTTGTCCCTAAGAATAAGAATCCTCAATCTTTTGAGGATTTCAAGTTCTTTCAATTTGTAAAGTTCTCTGTTGGTTCATATCTAAGATTATCTCTAATAAGTTGGCTAAGGTACTCTATGACATTAGCGATGCAAATCAACATGCCTCTTTAAAACAATGATTAATTCATGAAAACATAGCTTTGTGCCACTAGATCATGCATAACTATAATATCAACAAAGGGCCCTCCATGAATAAGTTTGAAAACTAATCTTCATTAGATTTATGACTCTGTACATTGGGACTTTCTCCATTTCTTAGAGCTCTATAGCTTTCTTGCACAGTTTATAAAGTGGATTCAGGCTTGCATTACAAACTCAATGTTTACTATAAATCTAAATGAAAAAAGTGTGGGGTTCTTTAAAGGGAGAAGGAGCCTTAGATGAGGCTATCCCATGGCCCCTTACTTATTTCTAATTGTCATGCAAAATCTTTCTCATTGGTTAAATCAGGTCGTTACCTAATGAAGCATTCATTCATACCAGAATTGTCATATATAATTGGTTATACTCACCTTTCATTTGGGACATCCTATTTTAATTTACAAACGATTCGATCTCGAGGATAAATAGTAGGAAATCTCTTTTTTTCTTTGTGAGATTCCCTAGATAAATTCATTAAGACATCAACACTTTGAAATATGCCTATCGGTATCTCCTCGACACTTTCTTGGGACCCCTCTTATCGACAAAATATTATAATTCTTTGATTGTGTTGTCCTCCTATAATCCATAGTATGTAGAATTAAAAAATGAAATACTTGTTACTTCTCTTATGCTAATTATACCCTATTGATCAAATCAGTTATGATTGGAAAAAAATTATTCTAATATAGCGTGTTCATTTTACTATAATAGTAATTCGTCGATTAGAATAAATAATACCTCGATTCTTATGGAAAGGGGATGACAATAAAAGCCTTCCATAAAGTTGCTTTACACGACGTCTATAAACTATTACAAGAAGAGAGTCTTGGGATTCGAAGCCTTCAAATCCTAAACCGAGCATGTTTACTTCGGTTCATATGAATAATAGGCTCTAAGAAGGATTCCCTTAAGGTCAAATAGATTGTGGGATGATATTTAACTCGAAACTTTATTTGGACCATCCTAACTCTTAGTGTTTACTCGTGGAGCTTCAAGAATATATTGCAAACAAAGGTACATATTGAATCGATAGTTTTTCATATAATTGAAAATGAGAATGATATTTTTTGTTAGCTTGATCCGTGGTACCCTAAAGGTATCCTAAAACTCTCTTCAAAGAACTATATTGATTATGAATTCATGCTTAACCGTTTAACTGGAGTTTCTAAAATTTACAAGAGTGGAACATATGTTATTGGTCACTCTCACTCGCCGACCTTAATCCCTATTTGGGATGTTCTAGTTAACATTAACACTTTTTCCCGTACTCGAAAAGATTGCATGTTTTGGAAATTGTAACATTCGATGATTTTATTTTTGTATAGCCATGGATGAACTTTCTACTATAGTAGAATGGAGTAATCTTATTTAGTTTAAGAGTAACATACTATGGTATTTTTTCATCTATTAACTTATTTGTTTAAATAAATTGAGTATATTGGATAGACTGAGGAAGTAAAGAATTTGTACTAGTTCTTCCTACTACTTATGCGGTTAAGGATATGAAAGTGTTTATCATTTACTCTTTGAATGCACTTTTTAAGTATGTGTGTGAAGAGCCATTTTGAGTAGATGTAATCTATCTTGAGTCTCTACAGGGATATAATGCAGAATTGGCATGTGTATGCAATCATTGAAATAACGATAGTTTCATAAGCAAATAAAAAACTATCCGTCACAACTATTATCTATCATATGTGGATTAAGAGAAATCGTAGATCTAAATCAAACACCTAAAGATCTCATGATATCATTATCTAAGTTGTTATGCATGATGTAAGAGATTACATATTAAAATCATAACTATAACTTACATTACATCAACTCGGGCCATTGGTGTAAGTTGGAATCTATTTCTAACTTTGTATCTCCAAGTCTACATGACACTTTTGGATCGCAACCACAAAGGGTATTACTACCATGCATATTCATTATTCTCATAGTGGATTATCTCTAGTTTGCCCCGTGGTTTTTACCCTTCACATTGAAGGGGTTTTCCACGTATATATTGGTGCTTCTATTTGATTGTGTTTCCATTTTATTCCACTGCATATTATGGTCTTCTAGTATTTGTTCATATACAAAGGTTATTCCTCTTTATATCCCCATCAACTGGTATCAGAGCGGGGTTTTGGTGATTTAATTTTTGTATTTGAACATGGAGGCCAGTAATATTTCTCGCATGATTAGTTTGAATGGAAATAATTGGATGATATGGAAACCAAGAATGGAAGATCTCTTGTATTGCAAAGATTTGTATGGACCTTTGCAAGGGGATAGTGCAAAACCTACAACTATGACAGATGATGAGTGGAAGAGGTTAGATCGAAAAACAATTGAGTTTATTAGACAATGGCTTGATGATAGTATCTTTCACCATGTTTCTATTGAAATTTCTGCATATTCTCTTTGGAAAAAATTGGAAAGTCTGTATGAAATAAAAACAATTGGCAACAAAGCTTTTTTGATCAGAAAACTTGTGAACCTAAAATATAGAGAGGATGCTTCTATTGCTGAGCATTTGAATGAAATACAAAGTATTACTAACCAGTTATCCTCTATGAAAATGTCTCTTGATGATGAGTTGCAGGCATTATTACTTCTCAGTTCATTACCAGAAAGTTGGGAGACACTGGTGGTTTCCCTTAGTAATTCTGCGCCAGATGGTATTATCATTATAAGTCAAGTAACAAGCAGTTTGTTGAATGAGGAATTGAGAAGAAAGAGTTCGGCAACATCTCAGAATGATTCACAGGCACTTATCTCAGAGAACAGAGGAAGGTCAAAGTCTAGAAGCAGTTCACGTATGGGTAGGAGCAAGTCAAGATCAAGAAAAGATATTGTTTGCTATAATAGTGGTGAGAAAGGACATTATAAGAACCAATGTAAGCAACCTAAGAAGAACAAGAAAAAGGGAAAAGAAGTGGAGTCTACAGAGTCAAAGGATAATACTACAACTACAGTGCAGGGTGGTGATTATTTGATTTTGTCTCCTTCTGATGATATTTTTTCTTGTGTGTGTCAGGATCTTGAGTGAGTGATTGACACAGGTGCTTCTTATCATGCTACACCTCGAAGAGAGTTTTTTGCTACATACAAGTTTGGAAACTTTGGTGTTGTCAAGATGGGCAACTATGGCACAGCAGACATCATTGGCATAGGTGATATCCATTTAAAGACCAACCTTGGCTGCAAGTTAGTACTTAAGGATGTGAGGCATGTGGTTGACTTGAGGCTGAATTTAATTTTAGTTGGAAGACTAGATGATGAAGAGTATGAAAGCAGATTTCACAGAGGGCAATGGAAGCTCAGTAAGGGTTCTCTTGTTATAGCTAGTGGAAAGAAATTTAATACTTTGTACAGGTTGCAAGCTAAAGCTTATGGTGAGCAGTTAAATGCTACAAAGAAAGACTTCAGTATGGAATTGCGGCATAGGCAATTGGGACACATGAGCGAGAAGGGGCTGCAAGCTCTTTACAAGAGAGAGGTATTACCAGATCTCAAAGGTATAAATCTGAACCCTTGTATTGATTGTTTGGCTGGTAAACAACATAGAGTTTCATTTGCTAGTGTTGATTTGTCTAGAAAAATGCATGCCTTAGATCGTATTTATACAGATGTATGTGGTCCTTTGAGGACAAAAACTCCTGGTGGATCTGTTGATGTTCTTGGTATAAGTGGTGCACTTTATTTTGTCACTTTTATAGATGATTTTTCCAGGAAAGTTTGGGCCTATGCTTTGAAGACCAAAGATCAGGTTATTAATGTCTTCAAAGAGTTTCATGCCAGGGTTGAAAGGGAGACAGAAAGGAAATTGAAATGCATAAGATCAGATAATGGTGGTGAGTATACGGGATTGTTTAATGACTATTGCAGGTCACATGGGATCCAACATGAGATGACAATTCCTGGTACACCTCAGCATAATGCAATTGCAGAGAGGATGAACCGCACCATCATGGAAAAGATCATATGTATGCTTTCGCAGGCCAAGCTACCCAAAAGGTTTTGGGATGAGGCTTTGAGGACTACAGTTGATGTGATCAACTTATCACCATGTACAGCCCTAGATGGTGATGTTGCAGAGCATGTATGGTCAGGGAAAGATGTTTTCTACAGGCATTTGAGAGTGTTTGGTTGTCGTGCATTTGTACATGTTCCAGATAATGAGAGGTCCAAGCTGGATGGTAGTCTAAAGAATATATTTTTCTTGGTTACTCACATGATCAGTTTGGTTACAGGCTTTGAGATCCAGAAAAGCAGAAGGTGTTCAGGAGCAGAGATGTTATCTTCTTTGAGGATCAAACCTTTGAGGATTTGAAGAAGAAGGCACCAGCCAAGACTTCTGCAGAAGGATTAGCAGATTGTGACCCAGTTATTCCTCCAGTATATCAGGGTGATGGGGGAGATATGCAGAAAAATAGTGTAGAGCCTGATGTTGATTTACCTGCAGGACATGTTGAGCAAGAAGAAGTAGGAGAGCAAGTTCCCGCAGAACCTCAGTTGAGAAGATCTTCTAGACAACGTCAACCTTCCAAAAGATACTCTACAGATGAGTATGTGATGCTTACTGATGCAGGTGAACCAGAGATTTACCAGGAAGCAGTTGAGAGTGAGCAGAAAGAGAAGTGGTTAGTTGCTATGCAGGAAGAGATGGATGCTCTTCAGAAGAACCACACTTATGATTTGGTGCTGCTACTAAATGGAATGAAGGTCTCAAGAATATTGTTCTCAACCAAAGTACAAGTGGGTTTTTAGGTTGAAGACTCAAGAATATTGTTCTCAACCAAAGTACAAAGCTAGATTGGTTGTGAAAGGCTTTGGTCAAAAGAAAGGTATTGACTTTGAAGAGATATTTTCTCCTGTTGTTAAAATGTCTTCTATTTGTGTTGCTCTTGGTATTGCTGCTAGCCAGGACTTGGAGGTTAAGCAATTAGATGTGAAGACAACTTTCCTTCATGGTGATTTGGAGGAGGAAATTTATATGGAGCAACCAGAAAGCTTCAAAGTCAAAGGTAAAGATAATTTTGTCTGCAAGTTGAAGAAGAGCTTGTATGGGCTAAAGCAAGCTCCAAGACAGTGGTACAGAAAGTTTGATTCATTTATGACAGAAAATGGATACAAAAGAACGGCTTCAGATCATTGTGTGTACATCAAATGGTTTGGTGAGGATTTTATTATTCTCTTACTTTATGTTGATGACATGCTTATTCTTGGGAAAGATATGTCTAAAATTGACAGGTTGAAGAAGGAACTGAGTGAGTCTTTTGCAATGAAGGACCTGGGGCCAGCAAAGCAAATACTAGGCATGCAGATTTCTCGTGACAGGAAAAACAAGAAGATTTGGTTGTCATAGGAGAAATACATCGAGAAGGTATTGGAAAGATTCAGTATGAGCAACGCAAAACCAGTTGGTTCTCCTCTTGCAGGTCACTTCAAGTTGTGCTTAGAACAGAGTCCGTCAAGTGATGAGGAGAAGGAGAAAATGCAAAAGGTTCCTTATGCTTCAGTAGTTGAAAGTTTAATGTATGCAATGGTATGTACGAGGCCAGACATCGCATATACAGTGGGTGTTACTAGCAGATTTCTTGCAAATCCAGGCAAAGAGCACTGGGCAACAGTGAAGTGGATTTTTAGATATCTCAGAGGGAGCTCTAAGGTTTGTTTAAGCTTTGGAGGTGGATCACTTGTGTTGACAGGTTACACAGATGCAGATATAGCAAGAGATATAGATACGAGAAAGTCTACTTCAGGTTATGTACTTACTTTTGCAGGGGGAGCTGTGTCATGGCAATCCAGGTTACAAAGGTGTATTGCTCTCTCCACCATAGAAGCAGAATATATTGCTGCTATAGAGGTATGCAAAGAAATGTTATGGATGAAAGAATTCTTACAAGAATTGGAGCTGAAACAGAAAAATTATATGGTGCATTATAACAGCCAGAGTGCCATCCATTTGTGTAAGAACCCAATGTTTCATTCCAAGTCAAAGCATATAGATGTCAGATACCACTGGATTCGAAATGTATTTGAAGAGAAGCAGTTGCAACTTCAGAAAATTCATACAGATGACAACGGAGCAGACATGTTGACGAAGATCTTACCAAAAGAAAGATAGGAGATATGCCGACAGCTGGTCGGCATGGCTTCACATTGAGGAGTCATGGGACAACCTCCCTTATGGGCTGAAGGGGGAGGTTGTTGGGCTGATAGCCCATATTCAGCCCATGTGGGTTAGGGCAGCCCACAACCCACACCCCCTCTTAACCTAACCCTAATTAAGATTAGGGGGGTGTGCTGATTGTGTTTTAGAAGCAGAAAAATGCTATAAAAAGGCAGCAACGAGGCAGATCTTGAGGGCCACGAGATTCCAAAGAGAAGAAGGAGAACAAGGCAGAAAAGGAAGAGAAAGAAAGGGAAGAAGATAAGGACAACGCAGAGAGACAGTTCTCAATCATCTAGCAGTGTTCTCATCTCAGGTTAGATCAAATCTACAGTAGACTCTTGCTGTGATTACTTGGGGAGGTTTTAGATATTGTGGGCAGTGACGTGATCCTTGTATCCCAGTTCTTCTCTTATGATTGTTGCTAGGGTTTTGGGCAAGAGATTGAGATTTGTATATTCATTATTCTCATAGTGGATTATCTCTAGTTTGCCCCGTGGGTTTTACCCTTCACATTGAAGGGGTTTTCCACGTATATCTTGGTGTTTCTGTTTGATTGTGTTTCCATTTTATTCCACTACGTATTATGATCTTCTAGTATTTGTTCATATACAAAGGTTATTCCTCTTTATATCCCATCAGGAATATTTGATTCACAATTTGATATGGATATACTTAATATTGCATCGTAATATTATTGGATTACCTTAGAAATTCATTCATTTTTTTTTTGGAGTGCTTTAAAACTTTAGATTTCTTTTTTATCTATCAAGAAATTAATTGATCAATCAATTTCCTTATAAATGACAAGATTTTCATGAGTCTTGTATGTGATTTATTTATCTCACTAACTATGAGATTAGTCTCCTCGTGAGATGTATTTGATGCTTTACACGTGATAGTGATTTTTGTATTTTGTAACCATACTTATGTTTAACACACTTTTTTTCTCCTTAATATTAATATATATATATATAATAAAGGTTAAAAAAAATGTTTTAAATAATAGTTCCGATAATCTTGTAAGATAGATTAGTATGCTATGGGTCAACATGGCTCACCAATAAAAGAAAATTTCCTATGAGTGCCTACCAATACAGTTTGGGGCGACATGTACACTGGTATATCAGTATGCTATTTAAATTATACGCTTGGTATACCATGATATAGAATTAAAATGAGATGAGAGATAGAGGCTGTCAACCTTCTTTCTTATTCCACATAAAGCAACATTATTTTTTCTTTTCAGACTTTTTTTTTCTGCCAAATATGCGCTGTCAGTCTTTTTATTCTCTGAACTGATACCATAAACACGGTCATTTCAATCAAGAAGTTTCTCTATGCTTTGATCTGACCAAGAATTGGAGCAAAATGCATTCAACTCAGTGGAGCTAATTAAGTTCAAATAAGAAGAGAAACATATAACAAAAAGAGATAAATCATATGATCCGAAGCAGATTTTTACCTAAAAATATGCTAAGGAAACTTTTGATATTAAAGAAAGAACGATAGCTTTGTCCACGGTTCAGTTCAAACCGGAATCAAATTAGGTCGATAATTTATTAGTTCTCAATAGAATTGGAACATATTTTGGACAGTTTAATTTTATTTTTTGATTATAGAAAATTGAACTAACGGTTCCAATTCCAACTCGAATCATTAGTTCCATAATTTAAAATAAAAAATTGGTCAAACAAGCTTCACCAACGATCCAGTGATCGATAGTTTGAGGGTTGGAGGAGTAAATAACTAGTTTGCCCATCTAATAGTTATATATTTTCAGGATAATTATTTTATAATTATAAAATATAAAATATAAAATATTAAAAAAAATTATCTCTTCCAACAGCTAAATAACAACTAGTTTTGGGGCATTTTGGAGAAGAAAACCCTTTGAAAAATCTATTTACTTACATACCACTCAAACCTTCCTCATATTTGATTAAGCATTCATAATACTCTTTTAAAAAATCTTAAGCTCTCTCACACTCTCTTAAGCACTTTCCCTAATTCCAATGATAAGTGAAAGCTACTACTTCACTAAATCATTCATGCTCAAGGAGAATTTTGAAAGTTCGATCATGATAACCCAAGAAATCCAGTACATCATTATTGAGTTAGAGAAATTCGATATAATGACCAAAACAATCAAGTCAAAGATCTTCAAGTTTCATTTCAGTTCCTTCTAAGTGATCTACAACTGTTGCTCTCAAATTTTCAAATTCAAAGAAGATGGATATGAGACCTTTCGCAAGCATGTTGAGAATAAACACCCAACACAAGAAAAAACCAAATATAGATTTTCAAGTATCTAACTAAAAAAATGATGATGAACTAGTTAGATCTATTTCCGTCGAATATTTATCTTTTAATTTTGGTGAAAAGTCAAACTTATTGATTATTGTGAAAGTAGCTTGAATTATGTTGTCCGATGTATTTCTCATTCTACACTTACTGCATAATCCTTGTAAAAAAAAGAGACTTATAAAATTCCTTTTAAGCTTTTGATAGTCGTTTTTTGCTGATATTAGAAATGATAACTAACAAATGCACTCCTATATAGGTATCATATGTTATTGAAATGATAGTGATTCGACCATGCAAAAAAATTATTGCCTTTGGAGTTTTTAATTAATGACATACTACCGATAACATTTGTATAATGATAATACTTATTTTAGCATAGTACTAATTGGTATTTTAAAATTGTTTCAATTGATCTTGATAATATATCTACAAATACTACTTCTACTCCTAAATTACAAGAAGTGTGTTAATCGGCTTTTGATGGTTTTCTTTTTTCATACAAGGTATTCTTGTCATGTTTTAAATTTATATATCTAAGAAGGTTTTAGTTTTCTTGAAACTTTTCTTTCTCCCATTAAGCAGATTATTTTTTTCATCCACAAATAATAAAAGAGTTGACTATATTTTATAAATTAAATGACAAAAAGCCTAAAAGATTTACTAGGGATGTTCCTACCTAATAGAATTCTAATTATGAATTATTTGATGAAAATTTGAATATAAAAAATTATTATGTGATTTATTATAAATAATGTCAGACAAATCAATTATATCCACAACATTGAAATGTTTGTGAAAAAAAAATTAGAATCTTTAAATTTTTTTAATGATGCTACTTACACCATATTCAATATTTATTATCTTATTATGCACATATTTTTAATTATTTATATTAATTTTATTAGTTCTTTAAAAGAATATCAACATGATTATGATTTAAATATGATTATCACGGTAATGAAAATAAAATAGATAAATTATTTTCTTGATATTCGGTTGATTTATCTTGCTGTTTTTGTTTTTGATCTTCATACTAGAATAGATGATAGTTTGAGCGATTATTTAAATATTTATTATGAAAGTTTATATACTATTAAAAGTTAATATTGATAACAAAATAGTTAAATAAAAAACTGATCATTAACTTATATGACCATTATAATGCAAATTATATTAGACAACAAACTATATGAACCTTCTTAATGTACGAATCAAGTTAGTAAGAGTAATAGAATAAGAGAGAGATTATTATTATAAATACAAAAAATAAGGGAATTCTTAGGCTCAAATTCCGAGTTTGAAATTTATCTAATAACTTTTTTGAGTTTAATGACAACATTATGGGTATAAAGTTTTTAATTTTTGATTGATGGGCACATTGTACAATTACCTTTTCAATTTTAGCGATGATTACAATGAAAACATTAGTAACTCTGATGTTCATAATAGTTATAGGGTAAGCTTTCAGCATGGGTCACATTCCGGATGAAACTCATTCGAATATGTCTCCAAATTAGTTGAAGTTTAAACATATATTAATAATTAGACCAAGATGAAATGAAAAAAATAGATTGTCCAGTATCAACCAAGGGAACGGTCCAAACAACTAAACATTAAAATTAATTTTTATATTATTAAACTCATTATTCATTCAAATTTCATAATAGTAGAAATAAAATTTTAAATTTTTAATGTTTTAAATAGTTTTTAATTAAAAATGAAAAAAATAACTATTCGAACTGAAACTGGCCCAATTCGGTTCGTTCCCGTTCCAAATTTGAAGTAACTGGAACCACCGGGTCGGGTCTGGTGGGAAGGCCCAATTCCAAAATCTTTGACGTCCACAGCTTTTGCTGTCGGCCCCACTCTCATAGGGTCAGGGTTGTGGACTACGCTCCCGTGTTCGTACCCGCGCGCTCCGTGATGGCGTGCGACCCTCGGCGCGGCCCTGCCCTCTCGTGTCGCGTCACGGTGATGGGATTCCAACCCAGAAACTTTTCATTCACCGTTACGTCTTGAGCCAACTTTTTCACCTGCCGCGCGCTATTGGCGAGAACGACGGTATCTACGTGGGAAACGCTTGTTGGCTCCCCGCTTCATCCAATCATGAGATTGAAATGAAATTAATCGAGGGTAAATCACTAGGGTTTAGGACAACTATTGTTACGAAGCAGCATCTCTGCTGCTCCAAAGTGCCAAAGCCAACTCTCAAACCTTAACGTGCTCCGTGAGTCGGAAAGTTAGGAGCGGTGCTCATGTTACAGGACTCACGAACGACCACAGGCACGGGCGTCACAGGTGGTGCCCATCAAGCAAGCGAGGGATACGTTGCAGTCGCCGGCGACTCGCCACATCCCCAGCCGTATCTCTATCGAAACATTTATCTTAACAAGTTTGCTGGCTTGCACATGTACATACTTGTACATAGTATTTAGAAACGAAGATATATTTTAAAATATATAAATATTTAAATATTATAGATAAGATAATTTTTCAATAGAAAGAAGGAGAAGGTGGTGATCCGTGGATGCATAAGAGATAACCAAATCCAATTATAACTTCCATCTAATTTGCAACCACCACACGTCACAGCTCGAATGGTAAGTATTTAAAGATTAATTATATGTCAACATACTTTTGTTCAAGATAACATTAAACGAGAGCTCGGAGGAAACTTACCGCGATGCTTCAAAAGGAAAGGCGGGAGGAAAGTGGCGTAGGAGGTGATGCATCGTTTCGCATCCCCTCCATAAAATATCTTCCCCTGGGCCTTTATGTTTCTGACCTTTTTTACTTCATTTGCTTCGCCTCGAAGAATGGTCAGAAACGGGGAGACCTCCTCGGTGGCGTCGTCGCCGTCTTCCTCCGTCCTAGCCACAGTCACCGATGGCCGTCCGCCGCTCCCGGTGATGGCTTTACGGGACAAGATCGTCGCCAAGATTCTGGGGAATCGGGTGACTCTTATCATCGGTGACACCGGCTGCGGTATAATCTCAATGCCATCTTCTATGGATGATGTATGATCGATCGAACTTTCGTCGTCGGTGTCTTAGGTCTCCTGCTACTGTTCCTTGTTTATATGCTGTTGCAATTCGCCTTTTGTTTCGTAGAATCGCGTCGTTTGAGAGAAAACCTGTGATTCTTTGACTACTGAATGATTACGTTAGAGATGTTTCTTCTTTCTATATAGAAGTTTGATTTCTTAAACCATGGCAATGTGGATGCCATCAATAACATTCCTGCTTGTGTTGACATTGAGTTCTTTGACCGTGGTTTTGAGAAGTAAACGGTAAAGGAAAAGCATGGGGGTTCGGGTTTACATGAGTACCGAAGTGATGTTTGTCGCTTTGGTAACGAGGAGTATTTACTGATCCTACTACAGGGTAGATGCGAGAAAGATTGTTGGTTCAGTCTTTAGGTTTTTGTTTGCTATTGGTTGGGGTAAAGCTGCTTCTCGAGGATAAATTTTGTTTTAAGACAATGATGGCGATGCTTAAGTATATTTTCTTGATGATGGGAGTAGAAAAAGGGGATGTGACGATGCCCGTTTTAAGACAAAGATTGTTGGTTCAGTGAAGTTTCATTCTTCATTTTATAGCCCTTTTCTTATATCATAGTCCCCCTTGTAAGCACAAAAAGTCATTCTAGAATAAATATAAATCAGTGATTTAAAAAGCGCTAGGTGCCAAAAAGGCGTTAAGGTCTAAAAATGCCCGAGGCGGTAGGCGCTCACCCGAGCGAAACGAGGTACTAAAATATAAAAATATATAATATAATTAATAAATATAATTATTTAAAATTAATAATTTTAAATAAACCTAACAATATTAATAGTATACAGTATACTGTTAATAGTATACTGTTGTATATTGTTAACAATATACAGAAGGAGAAGAAGGAAGAGTGTAAGGGGGTGTTGATCGCTGACTGAGAAAAGAGGAAGCGGCGGGGGGAGCCGGAGCGGGAGAGTAAGGAGGCAGCGGCATCGGGAGCGAGAATGTAAGGAGGTAGCGGGAGCGGGAGCGGCGATAGCGGCAGCAGCGAGCAACGGGAGCAGGAGCAGGAGCGGGAGCGGCAGCGGTTGCGAGCAGCGACAGCGGCGAGCAACGGGTGCGGGAGCGGCAACGAGCAAGGTTAGGGTTGGGCAGCGATAGCTGATATCGGTTTTAGTTGGTTCGATTGAACCAACTAACCACCGGAGACCGAACCTGACCTAAAATCCTGGTTCGGTCGCCTGGTTTAACCCAGGCGCTCGCCCGAAGCGCCCAGCGCCTAGGCTCGGGCGAGCGCCCATGCGGCGCGCTTCAAAAGGCGGCGCCTCTTTGAAGCGCACCACCTGGAAGTTTAGCGAGGCGCTTGGGCCTTGTCTCGCCTCGCCCGAGCGCCTTTTTAAATCACTGATATAAACAAAAGAAAAAAGAAGTAATTTGCTAAAGTTAAAAATAATAAAGATGTTCAATCCAAAAAAATGTTAATCTAACTTAAAAGCTAATCTTTTAGTTTTAACCAAAGAGATTTGGCACAAAATTTATTGATGGTATTCGTTTTTGCTGTTGTAGCTCATGTTTATGATTATCAGAAGGCAGCAAAGCTGTAAAATCAACATAGATTTCTTTTTAAAAAATAAACTTTTTACAATTACATTTATGCTAGATGTTCAATTGAATGATTGTTACAAAAATCATGCTACATTGTAATCATGCAGGTTGTTCAATTAAAAAGTATGAGTACAAAAATCGTGATGTGATCATTAAAAAAGGTAAAAGAAAGAGAACAATTTTTAATTTTTCTTAGTTCTTTTCTGTGTTGATATAGGATCAAGGAAGTAGTTAGGAGAGGGCTGTAACCTCTGCTACCTTGAAGAACATTCTGATTGCTCACAGTAGCTGCTGCTTGAATGTTAAATTATACAAGAAAAGAAATTAACAAGACAATATAGACTGAGTTTCTGTTGTGAAGGAGATTATCACAGACCATGGTACTTTTTCTGCATTTATCCTGTATGATTGACTAGCCTAGGTCAGGGCAGATGCTGGTCGAACCCATATAAAGTTGGACGAATATTACTAATCCGTGTCAATCTATCAGACTACCATGTTTACCCTCTAATATTTTGTTGTTCATCTAAGTTGTCTTTGATGAACTGCTAATTGGTCTTTATGAAAAGGCAACATTTCTATAAAAGTTAGAGTCAAAGTAGTCCTTTTGGGTTTTTGGCCAATAAATACAAGTGGTGGGTCAAAGTGTATAATGCTTTGCACATGAATTACAAAAGGAGGATCAGATCGTAGGATGGAATGTGGTTTATACCATGGTGTTAAATATTAACCCATTATTAGTTTCAACAAATTGTTGGTCTAGTTTGGAAATAGTGTATAGGGTGATATATCAAACTCTACTTAATATCTGAAAATAATCACAACAAATTAAATCAATGGGTGTCAAATTTTATGGTTTGTTATTGGTGCTTGACGCCAACCGATAAATACAGATTGATAGGCATGGTTCACTTTAACAGTCCGTATCGATGTACCGATTAGTTGTTGGTGTGGTACATACCAAGCTATACCGAGTCATACCAAACATGTCGACACATGGTATATGGGGGCATATTGATGTACTACCCATATTGGTCCCTTATTGGATTGGTACATGTTGTTGAGTGGTATGGAGAACCTTGTTGATAGGTATTTAGGGGTCTCACCAATATTCAAAACCATTTGCTCATACCGTGGGTTTCAGATGTTGGACAAAGAATTTATTACGGACTAGTTTCAAGCAGGGTTCTCAATTTTGATGTGTACTGCTCGGTATGGGTGGTATGTACTGGTCCGAGAGGATATCGGTACACGGACCATCCTCTACTAGGCAATACTAGTGTTTTGACTGGTACCGAGGCGTACTGATAGATATCGCCTCGGATTTCGACCGTTACCGAGGCATATCGATCGGTATGCCCTGGTGTGGTAGCTGAAGGTATTTTTACGGTTTTAGGGTATACCATCGGTACGCCCTAGCGTACCGACAGTATATACATGTACGTATCGTATCGAGTAGAGCTCAGTATGCCGATACGGACCAGTATTCAAAACCCTGGTTTTGAGTCCATTGTACTTGTAAATATAACATATATTTTCACCACTCGAGCATTTGTCAGAAATCAAGAATTTCTTCTTCTACCAATATGTAGCAAACTTTACAAGCCCTTTATAGACATTCCACGTACAAAATAGTAAGGAAAGTAAAGGAAGAAAAATAACAAAAAGAAATCTATTACATCTTTCATGTTGCTGATTGATGCTGAAAGATCTAATTTTATTCAAGCTCCTATGTATTTTGAAGTCCTCATTCCTGGTCGATACTTGATTGGAGAAATTATCTTCCTCAATTGCAATGATTTTATTGGAGATTAGTTTTCATTTTATCCAAAGATATTAAATTAGTCACCATCAACCATATTGGTTCAGGATCTAATTAGAAATTGCAATGTAAGAAATTTTCTTTTCTTCCTGATGGATAACTATAGATTTAGAATTGAATGCATCTCCGATACAAGATGACTATTGCCTATAAAAACCTATAATTTTGACATTTCGCAAAATTATTCTATATGCAATAAATTTCAAACTGTTATGATACTGCATAAAGAATAACGAAACAGGAAAGATAAACTAACTTGAGACATAACATTAAACTAACTTGAGAGATAACATCAACTTTGTTGATATGCATCAACATTGATGCCATTCTCTTTGCAAATTCCTTCATTTTATCTCAAATATTAAATTTATCATTTTAAATATATAGTGATTTTGCCAAAAATTAAAAAGGCATGAAGGAGTTGATCTCCATAGGTCATAAGGTATGAAGCGAGGTTTTTAATTTTGAATGATATCGCTTGTACTGGGTAGTATGTATCGGTCCGCTAGCAGATCGGTACGCGGATGCCCACTACCGGGCGGTATCGCAGATAGGGGCTGTTTCCGTCTCGTTACTATCCGAAATCGATCGATGACAATCGAAGGAGGAAGAGAGAAGAAAAGGGAGAACTTGGAGATCTGACGTCACTATCTCTCGACGATCCCGATCCGTCACTATCCTCCCTCGCAGGATGCTGCAGATGATATGTCGCCTCCTCCTCGTTTGAGGCGACGATGCCTCGGTATTGTCGGTGACTTCTCCTCATCCACGCGGGGAGAAGAAGCCTCAGTAGCGTCACCGAGGCTTTGCGAGGAGAAGAAAACGAGCAGAAGAAATAAGAAATCGTTTCTTCTCCCCACTCGGGCAGAAGAAATGAGGCAATGTTGGCGACTTCTCGTAGGGAGAAGAAATTGCCCAGGCTTCGAGGGGAGAAGAAACCGAGCAGAAGTAACGAGGCGATGCTGCCTCTCTTTTTATTTTTGAACTTTTTTATTATATATATATATATATATATATATATATATATATATATATATATATATATATATATATATATATATATATATATATATATATATATATATCGAGCGGTACACTTGAATGTACCGCTTGGTATACTCGTACCGTTCTATATCGAGCTGAACTCGATACTCCGGTACGGTACGAAATTACGAACCTTGGTATGAAGTGATGGTTAAATTTAGGTGAAATGAGTGGAAGTAGAAGTTCAATAGAAAAAAAAAAAAGATAACATGAGGGGGTTGGGGTTAGTTGGAGTAGAAAAAAGAGAGGGAAGACAGAAAAAAAAAAAAAGAAGAAAAAGGAGAAAAATGAAGAGAAACAAAGGGCTCTCAGATATGGGAAAATGTGATAGGTTACTGCCAAAAGAAAGGTGAGATAGGAAAGTGGGTACACTAGTTTGCTGATTGGCCACATTCATTTAATCTATCAGGAAAGAAAACATGATTTTGGAGTTTAAAAATCCCCCCTTTCTTTTTAATTCTGTTTTTTGAGTGTCTGAAATATACATTCTAATAGTAAAATATGAAAACAGAGTTTGATGTATTTGAGACAGATATTTAGAAAAACTGTCTTGAAAAAGCTACAAAAAGTCATTGTACACGTTTCTTATAGTTAGTTATAGCATGCAAGCAACCGACTAAGTTTCCATCATAGGTGTAACAGCCATTGAATTCATGAGTAGTCAGAAAGGTTTCACAAGAACAAATAAGTCATGTTAATGATTAATGTTTCCTACTGTGAGATCTAATTTTTCAAATCTCAACGAAGCAATGGCGACGAAAAGGTCCATGTAGTCGATCGACTCGATCCCAAATATTTGAGACTTTAGTTTTATTGTTGTTGACTATGAGATCTAAACTCTTTCATTTGCTTTCTTAGTTGGTCAAACAGTTAATTCATCATTCAACTATTATTATGATTTTAGTTTAGAAGTAAATATAGGACTTTCTTGGTGAGTATCATAATAGAAACCTTCAATCATACAATTTCAAATTAAATGGAGTCAGATATATTTTTTTCTTTATATACTGCTATCTGACATGAATTATGAATTTTTAACATCCTCTTTAAGTTTCATTGTATCTACAATAAGTCATCAATTCATCATATGCAATTCTTTAATAAACTTACAACTAATCAGATTAATGAAATTATTAACTAAGCAAAACCTTATTAAAATATTGCATATCAATGTTGTTTTGATAAACTCTATGATCCATTAGAAATGTTGTTTTGCATATTTGGAATTTGTTGGACTTGATGGATGTATATAACCTTTCCCATGTGTATAGGTAGGGAAATGAAGTGGCCAACTGGTTGGCCAGATATGCTAGGGAGTCTCAGTCTTTTATATTTTGGAGATGGGAGTGGCCCTCTTGGCTGAGTTTTTTCTTACACTCCGATACTACGGGTGTCTTTTGTAATGCTTTAATATAGCTAATCTAATCTGCCGGGTTTGAAAAAAAAAAGAGATTGCATATCAAGATTATAATGCAGCTCCCAATTTCTAGACTAGGTTTGTTACCATTTTTTGCCATAATTGGTGCCGAAATGCAAAAAAACATCTCAAATTCTTAACATTACTGAGCTTCTTATTTCCCCAACTACCTAATAAATTGTTTATTGCTGGATTGATCTTGCTATGTGTACAATTACTTTCTAGTTTGTATTTTTTTTCTTTTTTCCTTTATTTTATGCATTGCCATTTTATTATATTAAAGGAAAGAGCTCCCAAGTTCCACAGTTCCTCCTTGAAGAGAATATCGAACCCATATTATGTACACAACCTAGAAGATTTGCAGTCGTGGCAATAGCTAGAATGATAGCTCAAGCTCGTAACTGTGAAGTTGGAAGTGAGGTTGGATATCACATAGGCCATTCAAATGTCTCCGACATCAGTTCGACTAGGTACTCAATCTTTCCTTGACATGTATTAGCACTAATTACATTGCAATGATAAATAATACTGTGATCATGTACCAAAAGATAATCTGTTCTGCCAAAACCTTTGACCTGTGTTCTAAGTCATCCTTATTGATAAGAAAATGCAAATAGCTCATGTTTAATGTGGACAAGAACTTACATATGTGCTACTTTTTCTTGTTTGGTTTCTAAATTCTTTAATGTTATGACTTTTCTGATTTGTATTACTTTCATCATGAACTTAACCATTTCGCAAAGGTTGCTATATTACATTGTCAGCCTGTTTTTTTTTTTTCGCTTGGTGTTAAATTCTAAGATGCTTTACTTTTTCTTTAACTATCATGTGACAGATCAAAAATTGTTTTCAAGACTGCTGGTGTTGTATTGGAACAAATGCGTGATAAGGGATTGACTGCCCTAAAATATAAAGTTATAATTCTTGATGAAGTGCATGAACGGTCGGTGGAATCAGATCTTCTTCTCACCTGTGTGAAGCAACTTATGATGAAAAACAATGATATGAGGTTAGGACCATGTGCTGCTTTTTCTTTTCTCCAACTATCATATTATAGCCTATACTAAATATGCAAGGATTGTTCTGCTAGTTGGCTTGAGCCACACAATGGAATATGTCCAGTACATGGCCATACCAATTTTTGCTCTCTGCCAGATGGCAGTTGTATGTTTATTGACATGATACAGTACATTCCATTTTGGGAGGCACTTTATGCCTTGAAACCACAATCCTTGGTTAGATGATGCTAATTTTTTTTCAAAAGCATATCTGGTTGAATTTCACACTATGGATTCTTTTGTATAGAACATTCAACTACTGTGATTAGAACATTATGCTTTTAACCATTTAATTTTGGTATCTCTCCTATCGATAATATTTCTGATACTATTTTGTTTACATGTAGGGTTGTTTTGATGTCTGCCACAGCTGATATTACAAGATACAAGGATTACTTCAAAGACCTTGGTAGGGATGAAAGAGTGGAAGTGATCGCAATTCCTAATGCCCCACAGCATAGCATCTTTCAGAGAAAGGTTCTATATCTTGATCAGGTACTTTACATTTCTATCATTTTGTCTTATTTATGTTGGTTTAACAATTGATTATTGGTTTGGAGTTATTATATAATTGCTTAGCGGACAGGCAAAATTTCTAAATCTCATTTGGAAGAATAAGTGACATTCATGATCCATATAGTTAAAGATGCTGATTGTGCTTGAGGATGTCAAAGTGTCATTCTTAGATTCTTTCTTGCCTTAGAAATTACCATTTTTTAGCTCATGATTGTGATTTCACATTTAAATGACCAGGAGATTTACGACTTCTGGAAGGTCTCCTGAGATTTGGCCAACAATTTACTGCTTAAATTAGTAGACAAGTCTTGTGGTAGCAAATACCTACTTTGTGATAGCTCCAACAGTGATACTTGGTTCTTCCAGCCAACAAAAAAAATAGAGGGTGATAGCGAGAGTTGTTGTCCCTCTTGTTTAGTGGATTACCCATTATATGGTGCAATGGAAATATCTTTGAAGGGAGCATATATAGCATGTGTTGTTGCAGTCTGTAGGATCTAGGAACTTGCCTTGACTACTGAAAAATAATTCTATGTGGTATTTGTTGATCGATTTGGTTCACCTAATTCTTTTAGTGATTTTCTAGATATGATGGCCTAGAAATGGAATTTGTAGTACTCATGTGCTTCCTGTTAGGTGGCTTGAGACCAAGTTAGTCACAGATAGGAATCAATTTGTATCAAACTCGAAAACATTCTCAAAGGCCAGCCTATATCATTTTTTGTGGTACCTAATGGTTATTCTCCAACTCTCAATTCAAAGAAGGCCCACATAATTGTTTTTTCTTAAGCAATTCTTTTGCAAGCAGATGCATTTTTTTATACCTCTATTATGTTGATCATAAACAGTAAGATATCCTAGATGTTGGCTTTTTGTGATGAAAGCTTTTTATCACTGAGTGCTGATACATGCCAGGTTAGCTCAAGCTGGATCAGACATCCAGTATGGTATGTTGACCAGTTTAGAGCAGACATATATTGTGAAGAGTGTGTTGAAGCACTTTCAGGATGGTTCAAGACCTTATTTCAGTACATGGATGAATTGGTATATCTCTGTTGGTGAGCCTTGATGATTGATGGATGTTAAAGGGTTGGGGCTCAAGAATGGTGGAGATAAGGCTTGAACAAGTGCAAAGGTAGGCTGATATCTTGTTACGAGTGGATGAATGCACTAGCTTGATGGTTGGATCATGCTAGGAACAGGAAAAAAAAAAGCACGGAAAAAGAGAAAAAAACGTGGATATTATAGATAGAGGATAAGAAGAAAACAAGAAGCTTAAACCATAGAATGAATCACATGTTTGTAAATTCGAGTACTGTCTACCCTGAGCAGTAGATTGCTTTATGCATGATATAAATCCCTGTTCACGAAATTGTCCCTCAAATGCAGAAGCGACAGTCTTTGTCACTTAGATCAACTAATGATCATTTTTTACAAAAAATACTAACTCAAATCAATTGAAATTGTAATCTAAATCAGTAATTTTTTTTATTAAACTGAAATTTCTTTAACAAAAAAGAAAACCCAGAGCTCGAAGCCTTGGCAATGCAGGGTTTGCAAAGGTTCAATGAACGCAAGCTGACCTCTATAAATAATTAAAAAACAGAAATAATTAAGATAAGCATATACTGAGTTATTGTTACAATTCCACAAATTGAAAAGTATTGACATGCCTTGCACCACTGAAACCTTTGATAGATCACAAACTTGTCATAAACAAGCCTATCTATTTAAGAACTTGTGCCATGAGGACTTAATGGTGCTAATTAATGCTCTTAAAGAGCTCGCTATGATCTTTACTATAAATCCCTTGTACGTGCTCGAAACTGATCTTCGATATAAAAGAACAATTTAGTAGGTAAATCAACCCTGAAAGTTTTCCAAGAGTTTGCTACCTCACTAAGATCTGATGTTTAAAGACCCATGCACAACAGGTTTCTTGAGAGGTGACACCACTCCTGAAAATTTTCAAGTGTAACTGCCACATCCTAGATATCGTCATTTATATGAACTTTATATGCTTGGGAACAGAAAACTTATTTGTATAGTTATTTGTTCATGACAAGGTTTGAAATATCGTACCGTACTGACGTTTCGACATTCGCTCGGTATGGTACGATACTGTATATCGAGCGGTATACTGTTCGGTATATCGCTCGATATATATGTATATATACATGTATATATACATACATACATGTATATATACATATATACATGTATATATACATATATATATATACATATACATATACATATATATATATATATACATACATATATATATATATATATATAATTTGGTGACGTCGCCTCTCTCTTCCCCCTCTTCCCTAGGTGGGGTGACGTTGCCTCGTTTATATATATACATATATATATATATATAATATTTATATATAAAATATTTTTATAAAAGGTGACATCCTGTCCCTTTTTTTCCTTCTCCCTCACGAGCGACGTTGCCTTTTTCGGCGATGTTGCTGAGGCGATGCGATGTCACCTTAA
Organism: Musa acuminata AAA Group; assembly: GCF_036884655.1. Taxonomy (NCBI): domain Eukaryota; kingdom Viridiplantae; phylum Streptophyta; class Magnoliopsida; order Zingiberales; family Musaceae; genus Musa; species Musa acuminata. The sequence continues at coordinate 20,892,020 of NC_088331.1, forward strand.
AAAAAATGTATAATATATATATATATACATATATTATATATATGTAATGAGCGGTCCGTGTATCGGTCAGCTGATGGACCGGTACGTACCGCCCGTATCGGGCGGTATTATTCGAAACTCTATACCTTGGTTCTTGACAACAAAGACATGCTTATTTGGTCTTAAGGTTTTTGTGAGGACTTGCTATATTAATTGTCAAAAATCTTTATGGTCAAACTAGTTGACATTCTTAATATATCTTGGATTAAGGGTTCAATACCTTAATGGCGACGATGACAATAATTGTAAGTCACTATGTCCTGAATATTTGTTGTTGGTTACATGAATCTTTTATTACCATTGATTTATATAGAAAACCATATCTTTAGTTAAATTTAGAGTGTTTAAATATATATGTGAAGTTTTTAGTAGTCTTCTTGGGTCTTCCCTTACCTCTCCTTATATATATCATTAATAATAATTGGTTCCTCTTCTATGTACATCTATAGGTCTCCTTAACATATGCCCGAATGATTTTTAATTTTTTTCTCATTTTATTATTTGTTTATATTACAACTTATTATTCACGAAAGACTATATTTTTTCTTATTTTGTATAATAACTGACACATTCATCCCAATATTCTTATATGATGATATAAAATTTGTGTATATGTTACTTATTAATAGTTTAATTCTCAAATCCATAAAACATCGTTGGTTTGACAATTGTCTTATAAAACTTTTATTTCGATGATACAAAGTTTTTTTCTTGTGGGAACTTTTTGTCCGTCCAATTTTTTTGTATCTTTAGATTTGGTGAAAACCAAGGACATTATATCGGTAAAAGTTATCTGAATCTCATAAAATTTCTTGGTGAAAACTTGAAATACAAATTAAGGTTAGCCTTTGATATGCTCCATTTAGTATGTAGCCTTTTGATCAAGATTGAGATGTGACAAGTTGACTTTTGAATTCTTTTTTACTATTTTTCTGTAGTGAAAGTGTTAATCTCTCTTGGTTAATGCCAACATGTAGATCCATTTGATTTCTATGTTGTAATTTTCTTGCAATTGTTTCTTGCTTTAATATGTCTAGTCATAAATGCTTCTATAACACACAAAAGGTCAGTCATCTAGAGCATCGGTAATAAACCACATGAATGTATAATGTGCATCTACTATATTGGATCATATTTATTCTTCATATTCTTTTGGGTTTTTTCAATAAAGTCTATATAGATCTTATAGCTGCAGTTGCACTTAGTTGTAGGTTGTTATATATTCAGCTCAATTTGAGTGCAGCTTGCATCTGAACATTTCTTCTTTAAAACATGCCGTATTTGAGAAAAAAATGAAGCAAATATGCCTACCAGGTTGCGGTACTTCTGGGAATGGATTCAGATTCATTGTCATCATCTTGCAATCCAGGGCAGATCCCTTCTTCCAATGCAAACATGAAACCTGAAGTACATGCGCTTATTCACAAGTTGGTATTGCATATCCATGAAAGTGAACCAGACATTGAAAGGAGCATATTGGTTTTTCTTCCAACATACTATTCCCTGGAGCAGCAATGGATACTTTTAAGGCCTCTTAGTTTGTTATTCAAAGTACATATTCTTCACCGAAGTGTTGATACTAATCAAGCACTATTGGCAATGAGAGTTTGCAAGTCTCACCGCAAGGTACTCCACAAAAATCAATTCCTTATTGCTTAGAATTTATATTTCTGTCTTGTAATGTTTAATGCAAGGTTCGCCGTACCGTACCATACCGGCGTTTCGACCCGGGCTCGGTACCGGTACGGTACGGTATACCGCTCGGTACACCTGGGTGTACCGAGCGGTACACTCACGTGTACCGAGCACTGTACATTGATACAGTGCTACTGTACACTGCTACAGTGTTACTACACACTGCTACAGTACTCGGTATGGTACGGGCGGTCCGCGTACCGCTGGCCTGTCGGACCGGTACGTACCACCCATACCGGGCGGTACAGTCCGGTACGGCAAACCTTGGTTTAATGTATACCTCATCTCCATGTTGATGGGTAAGAGTGGACTACTAGTTTTTTATTAAAAAAAAAAGTTAATGCCAATGGATCGATGTGAGTTAACAACAAAGGCACATGCATGTAGTTGGTATTAAAGCATTAGATGTACAGTCACAACAAAGGCCTTCTAGTGCCGGTTATAAGTTACAAGGATTATAACAACAATATAGTGTGGGTATTATCTTGTCGGACCGATACATACATACTGACTGGAACCGATGTATCGACACATGACACATTGGTATATGTTGAAGAAGAATGAAAAGATAAAGGAAGAAGAGGAGTTGGAGAAAAAAGAGAAGGCAATGGAGGAAGTGATATGGAATGATCTAGTTGAGTTCAAGTCAAACTCTAATTCGACTTAACCGGAGTTCAAGTCAAACTCTAAATCCATACTGATTCAATCGAACCAAGTTCAAGCTTAAATCCGAGCTCAAAGACCAGATCAAACACAACGTAAATCTCATTCGAGTAAATCGAGTTCCAGTCAAAGTCCGATTTAGCTCATTCAGAGTTCGAGTTGAACTCTAATTAAATCTCAATCCTGTTTAACCCAAATCGAGCTCGATTCCAAGCCCAAAAGACAGATTTGATCAACTCCAACCTGCAGCAAACTCAATCCAATTCTCACTCGGATTGGGAGAGGAGTAGGCAACCAAATTGAGGAAGAGAATTGTGGCGTCGACCCTAGCAATGGAGTCCTAACCTAGGTAGGACTTCATCCATAAAAGGACTAGGAAGAGAGTCCTAACCTAGTTAGGACTCCACCCCTATAAGCAATAAGAAGAGGGAGTGAACATTATGAAGAGGGAGTCCTAATCTAACTAGGACTCTATCCCTCCATCTATAAAACAAGGGGATGCTCAACCCCTTTAACTCATCGAATCCAAACTAGACACTCTTCAAGTCCCAGTTGGCCCTAAGCAAAGTCCTAGTCGAAGAGAGAAGAGAGGAGAGAAAAACGAAGAATAAGTTGACAATCATCAACCTTCCTGTAGCAGCATGTTTGTTGCAAATATTCTTCCAAGAAGTTGTTGCTCCCTAGTAGCCTTCCCAAGATCCTTTGACAGTAGCAAGAAGAGGAGAAGATAGCAGAAGAAGAGAAAGAAAAGTTAACTTGTGACAACTCTTAGTAATCTCGAGTCCAACAACTTCTCCAAACAGTAGCATAATAGCTACTGCAACTCTCAATAAACTATGAAGGAGAGAAAGGGAGAGTTCGGTGACAAGTTTGTAACCCAAATAGTTCGTGATTGTCGCACGAGAAGTTCGAGCCTTTATCACTCTAGAAGCCTTTGCTTAGTTCTCTGTTTTAGGTACCTCTATTTTAAAGTAAAGTAGATTGATTTTGCCTTTAGATTTTGTGTTTTCTACAACACAAGATGCATCGTGAATTGCTCATACAGGTCTGCTGTTTTCATATCATCGTTCCTCGCTTGTGGATGGTTACCACTAGGCAAAGAGACAAAGCATCGGGTGATAAATTACACTAGTTGGAATTTCAACTTCGATCATTGATGAAAAGAGGCCATCCATAATGGAAACAAGCAATCCAACAGTCTTGGTGGACTTCTGCAAAAGATGGAGGTCATGATAGGTTGGTTCCAATCCTAAGCCATCCCAACAACAAGAGACGATGGAGATATACACATCACAACGAAGGAGAAAGCCATCCTCATCAAATTTTGAAATTGGTTTGTTGAAGGCATGTTGTGGCAACAACGACAATGATGTTGTGATATCGATGAAAAAAGTGAGTCTTCGACCCTTTTGAGTTAAGGCTTAGATTGACATATCATCCTATGATGATACGATCGATGCTAAGGTATTAGATGTGTGGCTTGATCAACTTGACACCTATTTTACTCTCTATGGGTACAACAACAATGAAGTCGTGCTTGTGTGACTTAAGTTGATTGGGCATGCTCTAGCATGGTGGAATGTGTAACTCTGATCTTACACCGACGATGAGGTGACTTGGGGTTAGTTTAAAAGGCTCGTCCGATAAGAACTCCATTTGATGGCCTATATCGAAAATTGGTCGAAAATATGACATCACATGTGCCAAGAATCGAAGCAATCGGTGTAAGATTACTCCACCTAGTTCCGACAGCAAGCAATGGCGCTTCAGATTTCTCTTGACGGCCACTCAATAATCATTCAATATACCATTGGTCTACATGGTTAGACCAACACCAAATTGAGCCTTTTCAAGGTGTTTGACATCTCGGGCCCTGGTGGGACAATCATGGTGATCGAAAGAAAGATTAGATACTACAGCGAGAAGATTGCGGAAGGCCAAGCAAAATTTTGAGTATGGTAAGAATTCATCCTCCTTGAGGAAAAGTGATCTTTTATATGATCATTATAAAATTGTTGTAATCTCAATGAGAAGTGTTGGAAGGTTCATCTGGAACTCTTTTCGAAAAGGTGAAAGAAGAATGATCAAAGTTAGCGAATAGCAGTTGCGATCATTGATGACAACTCCATCGACCTTGCATCGGTATCTCATCGTAAGGTCTAAGGTTATATACTCGAGTTCGACTTTTGGTCCAAAAGTTCTAGAAGAACTCTTTACTATAATGATCCAGGTGAAACAAGAGATCATTGGTGATGTCGAATCTATGTTCGACATCGGTTGCCAAACAAACCTCATCTTAGTGAGCTCAGTGTTGGATCTCGGATTTTGATAATAAAATCAATTGATGGATTAATTGATCTAATCCATATTATTGAGTTAAGTGTGCAGGATTAACTACGATAACCAGAAAACATAAAGCAAGAATACCGGAGTCAAGTTCGATGGACGTTTAAGAGTCCGAAGAATTGTCGGAGATGCTGTCGGAACCAACCGAGAAGAAATCGGGAACTTGTTGGAATTTTCGGAAGTTCGCTGAAGAGATCGTCGGAGGTTCGCGGAGATCACCGAGAAGGCTTGGCTACTCGTTGAAGTCATCACAAGATCGGGAGCTTGCTGGGAGTCCGTCGGAAGAAATCCGAGGTCATATCGGAAGTCCGCCGGAAGTTCGTTGGAAAGCTCGCCGGAACAAGACTCGACGTTCGCGGTTGAAAACTTGCTTGGGATGTTTTTAGTTATATAGTTCACATGTAATTAGGATTAGGATTAAAAGATAAATCCTATATCCTGGTTAGGGGTCAACTGGGTCCAAAATTAGACTTGGTTTGGGCTAAATTTAAAGCCCAACTAGTGAACCAAAGAGTCTGGCGGTGGCATCGCCCAGCACTTGAGAGCCAAGCGGTGGCACCGCCAGTACACTGTCAGTGTCAGACACTGACAGGCGGTGGCACCGCCAGCATCGGGAACCAAAGAGAATTCAAATTTTGGAGCCCTAATTTGAATCCTCTTTAGGCCTATAAATACCCCTCAATTCTTAGTTGAGATTACAACTTTTTGAGAAGCAATTGATTGAGAGAAAGGTCTTAGAAAAGTCTTAGCAAGTCTTGTTTTCAATTTGCTAGAGTGTTCACCTCCTTTCTTGCTGAAAATTTGTAAGAGTGTGAACCGCTTGTAAAGAGTTGTAAGAGGGGTATTTACCCTTCCCCTTCAAGAGATTTGCTAGTGGAAGGTGGGAGCCTCATCGAAGAGGGCCTCGCAAGTGGATGTAGGTCATTTGACCGAACCACTTTAAAATTGGTGTGTTCTCTGGTTTGCATTTACTTATTACTATTTACCTTACTACAAACCTTCATATGTGCTTTACTTCCTCATTACTTTTGCTGCACACCTTTACGAACACGCTTTCAAGATAAGCATTTCCGAGTTCGGTTTTTTATCTTACGAAAGATTTTTCCAAAATCGAAATTTTAATCCGCTGCACTAATTTACCCCCCCCTCTTAGTGCACTCCGATCCTAACACTCAGTTCAGAAGCTCGGTGTTAGGACTCTAGCTAGGAGCGTCCTAATTGAGAGGGACATTTATGTAAAACCTACCTAAGCCGACTCCTATTAAAGAGGTGAAGAGGCCGGCTAGGGTTAGGAGGTTGTTTCTTAGAGATAAATTAGGAGTTTTAAAGGAATATGAGTCTTGAGTAGAAGTCCTATTATGAGTTGGTTAGAAGTAGGAGTCTTGAGTAGGAGTCCTATTAGGAGTTAGGGTTTAGAAACCCTATAAATAGCCATGTATTCCTCTTCTTTTGATAAGCAATAGATGAATCTTTTCTACAGTCTTTGAGCAGCAACTTGGAGGGAGGAACTCCTATAGAGTTCCAAGGAGGCCGATCCCCTAAAGAGATCAACCCCAAATTTAGAATCTGCAAGGGTTCTAACACCTGGTATCAGAGCAGCGTTCTTGGCGTCTCGCTGCCCTTCAACAGCCATCTATCAACCCTCTACAACCATCCAAAGCAATTCCCACAATTGCTTAAAAGATCGTCACCGAATTCCGCCATCATCTCCACCACCACGGATCATCCTTTGATCTCCCCGTGAATTGCAACAGGTTCTGGTTTCCTACCTTACTGCTGCTGCAAAATTAGTTATCCTTATTCAAAAAAAAAAAAAAAATGTTCCTATATTGCTGCATAAACTTTTCGTCACAAAGTTTTCATTTCTACGACGAAAGATACATTGCAGAATTCCAACCGCATAGCACCATCTGTTTGATCTTGCTACTATGCTTTTTCTATCCAAATTTGTACAAAATTTTTATGACATCTTTGACACTTCCTAACAGTGGATTTCCCTTTGGTTTCATCAAAAAATTCTCAATATAAACTACTGATCTTTTATGTCCAATCTGCTGCACTTGAATTGCATAATTCAAGCCGCATAGCACCATCTGTTTGATCTTGCTACTGTGCTTTCTCTATCCAAATTTCTACGAAATTTTTATGACATCTTTGACACTTCATAACAGTAGATTTCCCTTTGGTTTCATCGAAAAATTCTCAATATAAACTACTGATCTTATATGTCCAATCTGCTGCACTTGAAAATCTATGCTGCAGAAAATTTCAGCTGCATATCGTTGCCTTAACCCATCTATTTGCAATCTTTTTTGAATGAAATTTCTTATACACTTCATAGATCATCGTGGCTTCCATCTAAGATTGATCTATTAAGAAATTCATCTCTAAAAATGATTTTATGTTGCTGCAAATTTTCATCGTAACCCGCTGAAATTTTTCGACGACAATTCTGCAATTGCAACTTGCACCAATTTCCTTGCTGTTATACTGCCGAAATTTTCTTGATTAAATTAGATATCCTTGCTGTCATATAAACTGTTATTTTGCTATCAATTCCCTCCTCAATTCTCTTAAGTTTTTGGTGGAAATTATGTCGAGAAACCGTTGTTTCTTCGACGACAATTCTACTCTTACAAGACAGCACATACTTGCTGCAACTTCTACGGATTTCTGTCAAACCTTTGCTACCATCTACCATAGATCCAAAACTTTCATCCACAACCCTAAAACTCTACTAAACCACACCCTCAAACTGTACCCAAAACAGCCATAAAACAAGCCTAAACCGCAGCCTACATCCACTAATCCACCAACCCTTTCAACCATCACTTCTCTCAACCTATACATGCCTTTAACCCAACAACAAAAGAGAGATTTGGGGGCATATACTATGGCATCTAAGGAAGTAATCAATGCTAAATTCGAAGCCTTGGAGGTGCGAATGGAGGATAAGATTCGGATGCTCTTTACTGAACTCAGATTGGGCCGACCACTAAGCCCGAAGAAATCAAATCAAGGAGAGAGCTTTGCCCAATCATACCCAGCCCAAATAGTTGACTTCCAAGGGAGGGGAGGCTATATGACTGACCCCAACTATCCATGCATGAGAGTGAACTTCCCTAGATGGAAAGAAGGAGACCCGATTGGTTGGATCTCGCGCGCGGAGCGATATTTTCGGTACCACAAAACCACAGATGTATCTATGGTGAAAATTGCAGCTATACATCTTGAAGGGGATGCTATACAGTGGTTTGACTGGTTTGAACATACTTACGGAGTCCTTTCATGGCGACAATTCAAAGAAGGACTGCTGATTCGCTTCAGACCAACCGATTACGAGAATATTGACGAACAACTAGCAAAGATCCGACAAACCTCCACCATTCAGGAGTACCAAACCAGGTTTGAAAGGTTATCTAATCAAACTCGTGATTGGTCTCAAAAACAGTTATTGAGGACCTTCATTGAGGGCTTGAAGCCGGAGATCCGAGGAGAAGTTAAAGCACGACAACCGTATACACTTATGGCAGCCATCTCTTTCGCACGACATCAAGAGGAGCAATTGAACCATGAAGCTCGGAGGACTAGGGTCACTCTTCAACCAGTAATATTGAAGCCCTCAGCCCACCCTACTATCGACCAAGTCCCTACACCAAAGAGGTCAACAAGAGAAGAGCTTCGGGAGCGATATGCGAAGGGGTTATGTTGGCATTGTGATGAGCCGTGGAGCCGTGAGCATCGTTGTAGTAAAGGGAGACTTCTTATGATTGAACCAATAGAAGAAGAGGTCATTGAACATCCAGAAGAGAGCCTTGAACATGAAGAAGAAGATGCAGAAGAAGACCCACAACCGACTGAAGTTACGGTACATGCACTAGCCGGCTACTCAAACCCGCAAACGATGAAAGTTGGAGGCCTTCTCAAACAACAACCGATCACTGTTCTCGTCGACACGGGCAGTTCTAATAACTTTCTAAATAGTAAGGTTACTATCCAAATGGCCTTACCTATTGAGAATTGCAGCAGGTTTAACGTTAAGGTCGTCGACGGACGAATTTTGAATTGTGATCGTAGGCACCCGCAGGAGAAACTATTACTGCAGGACCAAGAGATAATTGCAGATTTCTTCCTTCTCCCTCTTAATGATCATGAGGCCATGCTCATAATTAAATGGTTGACGACATTATGTGATATTTCTTGTAATTTTATGCAACTAATTATGAAATTTTATAGTAAGGAGAAACAGGTGATACTGAACGGGAAACGTGAGGGCGATATAACGACGATTTGCACACAACAAATGAAGAAGGTTTTGCATAAAGCATGCAACGGCCTTTTGGTACAACTTGAGTAGTAAACTAAGGGAGAGCCAACAAAATTTGAAGATCCAAATCTACTTCCTTTGCTTGCTGAATTTTCAGATATATTTGACGAACCGTGCAACCTACCTCTTACCCGTTGGCATGATCATTGTATAACGATTCTTCCAAGCAAATCAGCAGCAAATGCTCAGCCATATCAGTATCCACATCTCCAGAAGGATGAAATAGAAAGGATTGTAAAAGAGATGCTCAAAACAAGAGTTATTCGACCATGTTGCAGCCCTTACTCTTCACCGGTGCTCCTCATACGAAAGAAGGATGGAATATGGCGATTATGTGTTGATTACCGAGCTCTCAATGGCATAACCATCAAGGATAAATACCCTATTCTAGTAGTAGATGAGTTGCTAAGGGAGCAAAAATCTTCACAAAGCTAGACCTTCGATCCGGGTATCATCAAATACGAGTATGGGAAGAAGACATACCGAAAACCAACTTTTGAACACACAACAACCACTATAAATTTTTACTTTCTTCAAAAGAAGGTGGAATATCTTAGGCATATCATATCAGAGAAAGGTTTGGCAGTAGACCCCTTCAAATTTGGAGCAATGCAAAACTAGCTCACCCCGAGGAACATAAAATTGCTACATGGCTTTCTGGGTTTAACAGGCTACTACTGCAAGTTCGTGAAAAACTATGGAGAGATTAGTACACCAGTTACTTCCTTACTGAAAAAAGATATCTTCCAATGGTCTGACAGAGCCTCCGCTGACTTCGACAAACTTAAGGCAGCAATGACGACGACGCCAGTGCTAACACTACCAGATTTCAACCGACCCTTCATTATTGAGGCCGACACATCTGGAGTCAGAATTGGAGTCTTTCTCATGCAAGATGGTCGACCACTCACATACACTAGCAAGACATTATCTCCCTCCTATCAAAATAAGTCAACATATGATAAGGAGATGCTCGCTATTGTGCGCGCAGCAATGCGGTGGAGACCCTACTTGATTGGTCGATGATTTCAAATTAAAACCGACCATAAAAGCCTCAAGTACTTTTTGGAGCAAAAGATATCATCCCCTGAGCAGCAAAAATGGGTAACAAAACTTCTTGGATTTGATTATGAAATAACTTACAAAAGGTGGAAAGAGAATATTGTTGCAGATGCGCTTTCGCAGCTACCTGAGCAAGCTGAATTTTCGGTCGTTTTACTTCCAACCAGCGACTTCCTTGAGGATATTAAGATGGAATGGCAGGAAGATTCGGAGACTAGTAAGATACAAAAAAAAATTAGAGGAAGCACCAAGCTCCGTGGCTCATTACAATCGGGACTCAAAAGAATTATGCTATAAGGGATGCATTGTGCTTGTGACAAATTCTACTTGCATCTTCAAGAGCAGATTTTGGATAAAGTTATTCCATATGCAGGGTACTAAATTAGAAAGGAGTATGACATATCACCCACAAACCAACAGCCAGACGGAAGTTTTAAATAGGTGCTTAGAGACAGCCCAAAGCCACCCACCAAATATGACTACCCAAAGAGAACTCCAGACCTAGCCAAGTGCCATTATTGATCGACGGATCGTGACTCGACGACGACGACCCACTAATGAAGTGCTAATATAGTGGACGAACCTACCAATAGAAGATGCCACTTGGGAGAACTATGATGACTTGAATATCAAATTCCCAGATTCACGAATCATCAGCCTCGAGGACAAGGCTGATTTGAAGAGGGCGAGTCTGTTAGGACTCTAGCTTGGAGAGTCCTAATTGAGAGGGACATTCATGTAAACTGTTAGGACTCTAGCTAGGAGAGTCCTAATTGAGAGGGACATTCTGTTAGGACTCTAGCTAGGAGAGTCCTAATTGAGAGGGGCATTCATGTAGGAGGTGTTTTGTTAGAGAATAATTAGGAGTTGTAAGGGAATATGAGTCTTGACTAGGAGTTGGTTAGAAGTAAGAGTCTTAAATAGGAGTCCTATTAGGAGTTAGGGTTTAGAAGCCCTATAAATAGTCATGTATTCCTTCTCTTTTGATAAGCAATAGATGAATCTTTTCTGCAGCCTTTGAGCAGCAACTTGGAGGGAGGAACCCTTATAGAGTTCCAAGGAGGCCGATCCCTAAAGAGATCAACCCTAAGTTTAGAATCTGCAAGGGTTCTAACAGATTATAGCTCTTCTTGTTCTAGTGCGTCAATTGCTCTTCTGGCGAGCTTTTGGCGTACTTTCGATGAACATTCGACGAACTCTCGGTAATGCTCCGGTGGACTCCCAGTAAGCTCCTGGACTTTATGACCATCTTCTTGGCAAGTTCTGATGAGCTTCTTTGGCAAGCTCTTGGACTTCTCGGTTGGTTCTAGCAGAACTTCCGACGAATGTCCGAACTTCCGACGAACTCTCGAACTCCCAACGTGATCTCGATCTTGACTCCGGCACAACATCTGCTTTATGTCTTACTGCTATCATAGTTAATCCTGTACACTTTTCTCAATATATAGATTATATAAAAAAATTACAATTGACTTCAGCATCAAAATTCGAGATTCAATAAAGACATCACCTAGCGTCGTCAGCCATTTTATGCTAAGCATGGCCTCATAGTCATCAATTGGTAGGAGGAAGAAGTCGGTGATAATTTCTTGGTCTTCAAGTAATAGTTTCACCTGCGGACATCTTTGATCGCACTTTAGGACTCTTCCGTCGGTGACCTTTACATCGAACTTGTTGCAACCTTCGATGTGGAGCACCATCTGAGCAACAACCTTATTGTTTAGGAAGTTATTAGTATTGCCCGTGTCGATGAGAATAGTGATCGATTATTGTTTGAGAAGACCTCCAACTTTTATCGTTTATGGGTTTGAGTAGTCGGCTAGTGCGTGTACCGTAATGTCGGTCAGTTGTGTCTCTTCTTTCGCATCTTCTTCATCTTCAAGGCTCTCTTCTGGATATTTAATGACCTCTTCTTCTATTGGTTCAATCATAAGAAATCTCCCTTTTCTATAGTGATGCTCGTTGCTCCACGGCTTGTCACAATGCCAACATAACCCCTTTACAGATCGCTCTCGAAGCTCTTCTCTTGTCAACATTTTGAGTGCAGGCACTCGGTTGATAGTAGAGGGGGCCGAGGGCATTAGTATTGCTGGTTAGGGAGTGACTCTAGTCCTCCGGGTTTTATGGGTCAATCGCTTCTCTTGAAGTCGTACGAAAGAGATGGCTGTCATAAGCATGTATAGTTGTCGTACTTTAACTTCTCCTTGGATCTCCGACTTCAAGCCCTCAATGAAGGTCCCCAATAGCTATTTTTCAGAGAAATCATGAGTTTGATTAGATAACTATTCAAACCTGATTTGGTACTCTTGAATGGTAGAGGTTTATCGGATCTTTGCTAGTTGTCCGTCAATGTTCTCGTAATCGATTGGTTCGAAGCGGATTAGCAATCCTTCTTTTAATTGTCGCCATGAGAGGACTCCATGAGTGTGTTCAAATCAGTCAAACCACTATATGGCATCCCCTTCAAGATGTATAGCAGCAATTTCCACTATAGATGTGTTCGCGGTTTTGTGGTATCGAAAATATCACTCCGCGCGCGAGCTCCAACCAATTGGGTCTCTTTCTTCCCATCTAAGGAAGTCCACCCTCATGCGTGGATAGTTAAGATCAGTCATAGAGCCTCCCCTCCCTTGGAAATCATCTCTTTGGGCTTGGTGCAAATGGGCAGAGCTCTCTCCTTGATGTGATTTCTTCGGGCTTGGTAGTCGGCCCAATCTGAGTTCGGTAAAGAGCTTTTGAATCTTATCCTCCATTCGCACCTTGAAGGCTTCGAATTTATCATTGATTGTCTCCTTAGATGCCATAGTATATGTGTCTAAATCTGTGATATTAAGATCTTTCTTTTTTTGTCGGGTTAAAGACATGTATAGGTTGAGAGAAGTGATGGTCGAAAGGGTTGGTGGATTGGTGGATGTAGGATGCGGTTTAGGCTTGTTTTGTAACTGTTTTAGGTGCAGTTTAAGGGTGTGGTTTGGTGGAGTTTTAGGGCTGTGATGGTAGTGGATGAAGGTAAGGGAAAAAAGTTTTAGATCTGTAATAGATGGCAGTAAAGATTTGATAGAAATTAGTGAAAGTTGCTACAAGTATATGTTGTCATGTAAGAGCAGAATTGTCGTCGAAGAAATAGTAGTTTCTCAATGAATTTTCCAACAAAAACCAAGAGATTTGAGGAGGAAATTGACAACAAAATCTCAGTTTATATGATAGCAAGGATGACCAATTTAATTAAGAAAATTTTGGTAGTATAACAGCAAGGAAATTGGTGCAATTTGCGATAGTAGAATTCTCGTCGAAAATTTTCAGCGGTTTCAGACAAAAATTTGTAGCAATATAAGAATGTTTTTATTGATGAATTCTTCAATAGATCAATCTTAGATTGAAGCCAAGATGATCTATGAAGTATATAAGAAATTTTGTTTAAAAAGGATTGTAAATAGATTGGTTAAGGCAATAATATGCGGTTGTAATTTTCTGCAGCATAGATTTTCAAGCGTAGAAGATTGGAGGTAAAAGATCAGTGGTTTATATTGAGAATTTTTTGACTAACCAAAGGGAAATCTGCTATTAGGAAGTGTCAAAGTTGTCATAAAAATTTTGTAGAGATTTAGATAGAAAAAATACAATAGCAAGATCAAACAGATTGTGTTATGCGGTTGGAATTCTGCAATGTATCTTTCGTCGTAGAGATGAAAACATTACGATGAAAAATTTATGCAGCAATATAGGAACAATTTTTTTTTTAGATTTTCGAATAAAGATAACTAAATTGCAGCAGCAGTAAGATAGGAAACCAGAACCTGTTGCAATTCACGGGGAGATCAAAAGATGATCCACGGTGGTGGAGATGATGGTGGAATTTGGCGATGATCTTTTAAGCAATTGTGGGAATTACTTTAGGTGGCTATGTAGGGCTGATGGATGGCTATGGAATGACAGCGAGATGCCAAGGACACTACTCTGATACTAGGTGATAGAACCCTTGTAGATTCTAAACTTGGGGTTGATCTCTTTAGGGGATCGGCCTCCTTAGAACTCTATAGGGGTTCCTCCCTCCAAGTTGCTGCTCAAAGGCTGCAGAAAAGATTCATCTCTTGCTTATCAAAAGAGGAGGAATATATGGCTATTTATAGGGTTTCTAAACCCTAACTCCTAATAGGACTCCTACTTCTAACCAACTCATAATTGGACTCTTACTCAAGACTCCTATTCCTGTACAACTCCTAATTATTCTTTAAGAAACAACCACCTTACCCTAGCCAGCCTCTTCACCTCTTTAATAGTGGTCGGCTTAGGTAGCTTTTATATGAATGCCCCTCTCTATTAGGACTCTCCTAGCTAGAGTCCTAATAGTGTGCTCATTTCCATTCAGCTTTTCATTACTGCCATTACTTTCTATGTTAATTGCTAGTTCATTTACTCTAAAGTCAAACACTTTCTGAGATTGGTTTTCAACGAACGAATATTTTACAAAATCGACATCTTTTTTCGTTGCACTAATTCACCGCCCCCCCCCCCCCCCCTCCTCTTATTGCCGCTCTTGATCCTAACACATGAAACCCTCAAGCTATAACATATACACCTCCTCCTCAAGGTTGCCATTGAGGAATGTGGTTTTTATGTCCATCTATCAGATCTTATAATCATATAATAACCAACAAATATGGATGGATTTTATGATAGCTACAGGTGAGAAGATTTCATCATAATCAACACCTTGTCTTTGACGATACCCCTTAGCCACTAATCTTGCTTTATAGGTCTCTAACTTTCTATCTACTATGATCTTCTTCTTGAAGATCCACTTATAACTGATGGGTACAATACTCTCAACCATCCAAAGCAATTCCCACAATTGCTTAAAAGTTCGTCGTCGAATTCCGCCATCATCTCCACCACCACGGATCATCCTTTGATCTTCCCGTGAATTGCAACAGGTTCTGATTTCCTATCTTACTACTGCTGCAATTTAGTTATCCTTATTCGAAAAAAAAAAAAAAGTTCCTATATTGCTGCATAAACTTTTCATCACAAAGTTTTCATCTCTACGACGAAAGATACATTGCAGAATTCCAACCGCATAGCACCATCTGTTTGATCTTGTTACTGTGCTTTTTCTACCCAAATTTCTACGAAATTTTTATGACATCTTTGACACTTCCTAACAGTGGATTTTCCTTTGGTTTTATTGAAAAATTCTCAATATAAACTATTGATCTTTTATGTCCAATTTGCTACACTTGAAAATCTATGCTGTAGAAAGTTTCAGCCGCATATTCTTGCCTTAACCCATCTATTTACAATTTTTTTTGAATGAAATTTCTTATACACTTCATAGATCATCTTGGCTTCCATCTAAGATTGATCTATTGAGAAATTCATCTCAAAAAACGATTTTGTATTGCTGCAAATTTTCGTCGTAGGCCGCTGAAATTTTTCGACGAGAATTCTGCAATCGCAACTTGCACCAATTTCCTTGCTGTTTTATTGCCGAAATTATCTTGATTAAATTAGACATCCTTGTTGTCATATAAACTGTGATTTTGCTATCAATTCCCTCCTCAATTCTCTCAAGTTTTTGGTGAAAATTATGTCGAGAAATCGTTGTTTCTTCGACGATAATTCCACTCTTACAAGACAGCACATACTTGCTGCAACTTCCACAGATTTCTGTCAAACCTTTGCTATCATCTACCACAGATCCAAAACTTTCATACACAGCCCTAAAACTCTACCAAACCACACCCTCAAACTGCACCCAAAACAGCCACAAAACAATCCTAAACCGCAGCCTACATCCACCAATCCACCAACCCTTTCGACCATTACTTCTCTCAACCTATACATGCCTTTAACCCAACAACAAAAGGGAGATCTTAACATCATAGATTTGAAGGCATATACTATGACATCTAAGGAGGCAATTAATGCTAAATTCGAAGCCTTGTAGGCGCGAATGGAGGATAAGATTCGGACGCTCTTTACTAAACTCAGATTGGGCCGACCACTAAGCCCGAAGAAATCATATCAAGGAGAGAGCTTAGCCCAATCACATCAAGCCCGAAGAGATGACTTCCAAGGGAGGGGAGGCTCTATGACTGACCCCAACTATCCATGCATGAGAGTGGACTTCCCTAGATGGGAAGAAGGAGACCTGATTGGTTGGATCTCGCGCGTGGAGCGATATTTTCGGTACCACAAAACCGTGGATGTATCTATGGTGAAAATTGCAGCTATACATTTTGAAGGGGATGCTATACAATGGTTTGACTGGTTTGAACATACTTATGGAGTCCTTTTATGGCGACAATTCAAAGAAGGACTGTTGATTCTGTTAGGATCGGAGCAACACTAAGAGGGGGGGGGGGTGAATTAGTGCAGCGGTAAAGTGTGATAAACTTTTGACGATTTAAACACTTTCGGAAACTTCGTACGATAAAAGTAACGTTTTCGTTTGAAACCGTTTCGATTGCGTTTTAACTTGAAGAGATAAGTAAGACGGAGACAAAGAAGTAGAGCATTAAAGTGCAAATGGTTTGCAGTAATGTAAATGACAATAAGTAATTGCAAACCAGAGATCACGTCGATTTTACAGTGGTTCGGTCAAATGACCTACATCCACTTGCGAGGCCCCTCTTCGATGAGGCTCCCACCTTCCACTAGCAAATCTCTTGAAGGGGAAGGGTAAATACCCCTCTTACAACTTTTTACAAGCGGTTCACTCTTTTACAGATTTTCAGCAAGAAAGGAGGTGAACACTAGCAAATTAAAAACAAGACTAGCAAAGACTTTTCTAAGACGTTTCTCTCAAACAATTGTTGCTCAAAAAGTTATAATCTCAGCTGAGATTTGAGGGGTATTTATAGGCCTCAAGAGGATTCAAATTTGGGTTCCAAAATTTGAATCTTCTTTGGTTCTCGATGCTGGTGGTGCCACCGCCTGTCAGTGGCGGTGCCACCGCCTGTCAGTTTCTGACACTGACAATGGACTGGTGGTGCCATCGCCCAGCTCTCGGGTGCTAGGCGGTGCAACCGCCAGACCCTTCGGTTCACTTGTTGGGCTTCAAATTTAGCCTAAACGAAGTCTAATTTTGGGCCCAGTTGGGCCCCTAACCAGGATATAGGATTATCTTTTAATCCTACTCCTAATTATATGTGAACTACATAACAAAAAACCATCCTAAGCAAGTTTTCAATCGCGAACGTCGAGTCTTGCTCTGGCGAGCTTTCCGACGAATCTTCTTTCGACGGACTCCCAGCAAGCTCTCGAACTTGTGATGACTTTAACGAGTAGCCGAGCCTTCTCGGTGATCTCCGTGAACCTCCGACGATCTCTTCGGCGAACTTCCGAAAATTTCGACAGGTTCCCGATTTCTTCTCGGTTGGTTCCGGCAGCATCTTCGATGATTCTTCGGACTCTTAAACGTCCATCGAACTTAACTCCGATATTCTTGCTTTGTGTTTTCTGGTTATCGTAGTTAATCCTACATACTTAACTCAATAGTATGGATTAGATCAATTAACCCATCAATTGATTTTATCATCAAAATCCGAGATTCAACAATCTCCCCCTTTTTGATGATGACAATTAATTGATGATGGAGTTAAACATAACTCCCCCTATCTATATGCCATATTCTGAGAAGATGAAAACACTTGAATTTCATATATTGAATTCAAGCATAAACCGATAAGTTCTAACCGTAGAACTTATCGTTATTCTCATTAAGCAATAGTAAATACAAAACTTTGATGAAAATTATTTTCAAGTCGAATGATAAGATACAATTTTTACTACGGCAGGAGATAAAGATTTTCAACATGAATTTCATGATATAAATGTAAGGCATGCTTTCAATATGATCAATCAATCTTGCGATATTCTCAAAGATTTTGTAAGGTATATAAGACATTCATATCACACAAGTTTTTGCAATTCATATAAGTTATGCTATTAAAATGGTACAAGTCATCACTTTTCTCCCCCTTTGTCATCAACAAAAAGGGAATGAGACTTAAAGCATATAATTTGTGATTATAATATCAGGAATTCAGCACTGATCATACAAAAATTCATCATCCAAGATTAAGTATGCTAAAATATTTACGCAGAGTTCATCTTAAGGAAAAATCAGCATTCATCCAGAAGCATATATCCAGAATTTTAAAATTACATGTAAAGAGAAGGTTCAGTTTTCGTTCAAAAGATGACCAGCTTCGAACTTGATATTAAGAGTAACCAGAACAGAATAAAAAGATACATCAATCCTTAGGCGATAATCCATAATGCTGATACATAACATCTATTTTTTGATTTAGTTGTCGTAGTTCTTTCAAAATTTCAATTTGCTGGAGTTGAATTTGTTCTTGCTGCGATTTGAGTTGGTCTTGTTGGAATTTGATCTGAGACAGTTCTGCCATAATGAGTCCTTCAGAGGATGAAACAGGAGCTGAAGGTGCTGTACCAAAAGGACTAGGAGGAGGAGATTCATTGCCCCTAAAAATTAGTGTTTCTGGTTGTTCTACTGATGGAGGAATAAGATCTGTCCTCTTCTAGGTTGCCTTACCCATATTCCATTGTTAAATGTGCACCTAAGTCTCTTTAGTAGATTTTTATTGATGATGTTATATCTATCACTTTGAATTGTTTCTTTATCGGGTGGGATGCAAATGTCATAGGCACGAAGAAATCTAGTGATTGACCCCCTATATGGCAACATAATGTCTTTAGCTGTAATATCCTGCATGTGTTGCCATATTGAATATCCAAAACAGTTATGTTGACCGGTCATAATCCAATACATAGTGTTATCTCTATTAGACTCATTTCATCAAGATGATATTGCTTAGGGAATAGTATGCTTGTCATGATATGATGAAGAATCTTAGAGTTAAAAGGTAGTAAGTGTTCGCAACTCTTGGGTATTATTCCGAGGTCCGAGTTTGCAAAAATGGTTTCGATAGCTTCGGTGTAAGTTGCTCCTATTATATTAACATCTCATTTTCCTCTAAAATAGCAGCCCCTATCTTTTTCAATGATTCCAATTAGTTCACAAATAGAATTATCAGAAATCCTAATTTGTGTTCCTAAAATGTAAGTACTTAGGCTATCGTTATCTACCCATAGGTTTGCATAAAAGAGCCTAACTAACTTAGGATAAATTGGTTCATCTATTTGTAAGAGAGGTAGGGCCTTTAGATGAGCAAACCACCTAATGGGTTCTAAGTCTCATAGTTCATCGAGATTAACGTGTTTACCTTTATGGATATATCTTGTTTCAAATTTTGGAAACCTAAGGGCTTCTTCTTTGGATCTAAAAAGATCGTGGTCATATGAATCTCCTTCAATCCTTTTCCCTTTTGATCTCTTAGGAGCCATTTTCTAGACAAGATGATAAAAGAAATATGAAATTGTAATGAGTAGGTAAAACAAGAAGAAAGGGAAGGGAAGATTTTACCTTATGGAGTGTTTCTTGGATGATGGAGAGCTTGGACCACCAAGAATCCCTCTCCAAGGTTTGTAGAGGTTAGAATGAGGGATTGAGAGAGTTTGGGAGAGTTGGAGCAAGGCTTCCACGGGTTGGGGGCAGTGTCACCGTCGGCCCTAACCATTTGGGATTTATAGGGTGTCTCGGGCGGTGCCATCGCCAAACTGAGCGATGCCATCGCCAAACCGAGCGGTGCCATCGCCTGGCGCCCGAGCGCTCAGGCGGTGCTACCGCCGATTCTGGCGGTGCCACCGCTGGCGTGCTGCGTTTTATTTTATTATTTTTTTTTTGAGGTGTTTGACTCATGATAGGTTAAGATAATGAGTTGTACTTCAGTATATCATCTTGAATCGAAGGAGAATAATGAAGTTAAATCCATAAAAGAACGGAAAAGAATGAGATATTTTTTGAAAAATATATTCAAACAAGCTTATTTTTAGGGACAATTTAACATGCCTAGTTCCCTTCTAATGAATTCAAATTGGTCTTCATTTAAGGCTTTTGTAAAAATATCTGTCAATTGATGCTTTGTGTCAATAAATTCTAAAACAACATTATTGTTAAGGACATGATCGCGTATGAAATGATGCCTAATATCGATATGCTTAGTTCTAGAGTGCTGAATTGGATTTTTGGTAAGACATATGATACTAGTATTATCACATTTTATGGGAACATTTTTGAAGTGAATTCCATAGTCTTTTAATGTATTTTTCATCCAAACAACTTGTGCACAGCATGCACTTGCAGCAATGTATTTGGCTTCCGCCGTAGATAGTGCAACTGAATTTTGTTTCTTGGAAGTCCAAGAAACAAGTGCATGTCCTAAAAATTGGCATGTTCCGGATGTACTTTTTCTATCTATCCTGCATCCGCCAAAATCGGCATCTGCATAAGCTATTAAATCAAAATTTTCAGATTTTGGATACCACAGTCCTAGATTTGGAGTTCCTTTAAGATACCTAAATATTCTTTTAACACTTTTAAGATGAGATAATTTAGGATTTGATTGAAACCTAGCGCAAAGTCCTACACTAAATATAATATCCGGTCTAGTCGCGGTGAGGTATAGTAGACTACCTATCATTCCCCTATATATTTTTTGATCGAAATTTTTACTATTTTCATTCATATCTAACTTAGTCGCAGTACTCATAGGGGTGTTTATTGCTTTTGAATTATCCATGTTAAATCATTTTAACAATTCTAATGTATATTTAGATTGGTTAAGAAATATACCATCACTAAGTTGTTTGATTTGTAATCCCAAAAAGAAAGTTAATTCACTCATTAAACTCATTTCAAATTCATGACTCATACATTTGGCAAATGATTCACATAGTGATTCATCCGAAGAGCTAAAAATAATATCGTCAACATAAATTTACATAATAAGAAAATTATTTTCAAAATATTTAATAAAAATGTAGTATCAACCTTGCCTTTAGTAAAATTATTTAAAATAAGAAAGGAACTAAGCCTTTCATACCAAGCTCTAGGAGCTTGTTTCAAGCCATAGAGAGCCTTAGTCAATTTGAATATATGGTTAGGAAGAAGAGAATTTTCAAATCCGGGAGATTGTTCGACATATACTTCTTTGGAAATAAAACCATTCAAGAAAGTATTTTTGACATCCATTTGAAATAGTTTAAAATTATTACTATTAACATAGGCAAGTAGCATCCTTATGGCTTCTAATCGAGCCACGGGAGCGAAGGTTTCTTCGTAATCGATACATTCTTCTTGGTTGAAACCTTTGGCCACTAATCTAGCTTTGTTTCTAACCACGATACCATTTTCGTCTTGCTTGTTTCTAAAGACCTATTTAGTACCAATGACTAAATGGTCACTAGGTCTAGGAATAAGCTTCCATACCTTATTCCTCTCAAATTGATTCAATTCCTCTTGCATTGCAATAACCCAAAAATCATCTTTTATGGCCTCGTCAATGCATTTAGTTTCGATTTGAGAAAGGAAGGCGGCGTTAGCAAAAAAATTCTTGAAAGAGGAACGAGTTTGAACCCCTTTTGATGTATCTCCTATAATTAGCTCCTTTGGATGAGCATCTATATACTTCCATTCCTTGGGTAAGGAAATTTCGGAAGAAGGTGCATCAAAGTTACTATTTTGAGGAGGGGGTTCATTTAAATTCAAATTATCAAAACCAAGATCATCATCAAAATTATTTTTCTTTAAATTAGAAATTTCATTAAAAACTACATGAATAGACTCTTCTATTACTAAGGTTCTTTTGTTAAAAACCCGAAAAGCCTTAGAAACGGAAGAGTAACCAAGAAAGATGTCTTCATCGGATTTAGCATCAAATTTTCCTAAGGCATCCCTTTCATTCAAAATAAAGCATTTACAACCGAAAACTTTAAAATAGGAAATATTTGGTTTTTGTTATTCCATAATTCATAGGGAGTTTTTGATAAGGATGGTCTTATTAGGACTCTATTCATGATGTAGCAAGTCGTATTTACGGCTTCGGCCAAAAAATACATAGGTAAACTATGTTCATTTAACATAGTTCTTGCCATTTTTTGTAGGTTTCTATTTTTTCTTTCAACTACCCATTTTGTTGGGGATTCCTCGGAGTGGAGAAGTTGTGATTGTATCCATTAACCTCACAAAATTTTTGAAAGTCACGGTTTTGAAATTCACCACCGTGATCACTCTGAATTGATGAAATCATGAATCCTTTTTCGTTTTGAGTGAGTTTACAAAATTTAGAGAAACACTTGAAGCAATTACTTTTGTGAGCTAAGAAATAGGTCCAAGTGTATCTAGTATAGTCATCCACAATTACAAACGCATATTTGCTTCCCCCTAGACTTGTCGTGTCAATTGGTCTAAATAAGTCCAAATGAATCAATTGTAATAGTCTAGTGGTGCTAATTTGAGTTTTTGGTTTGAAACTAGTTTTTATTTGTTTACCTAGTTGACATGCATCGCATACTTTGTCCTTAATAAACTTTATATTAGTTTCATGCTTGCATGGCCTAGTCTCCTATGCCAAAGCCAAGCATCATCATTTAAAGCGGAGAAGCCATTTCATTACTTAGTTCATCAAGGTTGATGGTGTAGACATTATTTTATTTTAATGCAATCATAGTTATGTTATGGTTTGGTTTTTCAATAATATACACATTTGATTCAAATCTAACGATATAACCTTTATCACATAATTGACTAACACTCAAGAGATTATGTTTCAATCCATCAACTAGTAAGACACCATCAATAGAAAAATTTAATTTGTTACCTATGGTTCCCTTGCCAATGATTTTGCCTTGGTTGTTGTCTCCGAAGGTGACGTACTCTTCTTCTTTGCTAGTGAGCATAGAGAAATGAGATGGATCTCCAGTCATATGTCTTGAGCATCCACTATCTAGATACCATCTCTTGCTCCTAGCTTGTGATGGTGTATGTTTCTACAAGAAGGGATTAATTTTAGGTACCCATTTTCTTTTGGGTGCCTTAAAAACTTGTTCATCATATTGCATAGAATTGATCATGGTTCCTTTAGGAACCCAAATTAGTTTGTTCGGACTAATTTTCTTGAATGGACATTTATAAGTTTTATGTCCATATTTGCAACAAAAGTTGCAATTGCTTTGGTGCCGAACATGTAAGACGGGGCCTTTAATGAAGGTGGTTGGATTTTGGTGAGGACTTCTCACAAATCCGATTCCACTTCTTTTAGGAACGTGACCCTTATTTGTAAGG
Organism: Musa acuminata AAA Group; assembly: GCF_036884655.1. Classification (NCBI taxonomy): domain Eukaryota; kingdom Viridiplantae; phylum Streptophyta; class Magnoliopsida; order Zingiberales; family Musaceae; genus Musa; species Musa acuminata. The sequence goes on from NC_088331.1 coordinate 20,915,365, forward strand.
ATCATGTTCAAAGATTTGCTACCAACCTCGAATTTCTTCAAGGTGTCCTTAAGTAGCAAGTTCTCCTTTTGGAGAGATTCTAGATCATGACATTTTATATATGGAGCTAAACTATCATGATATTAAGTTTTTAATTTATCGATATCACAAGTGAGACTATTATGCTCCTTTTTTAGCAATTTATATTTTCTACTAATTGTCTTACATTCATCAAATAACTCATGGAAAGCATTTAACAATTCATGATATGGTAAATCTACATTAATTAAATCCGTTACCTCTTCCCCGATGGCTATTAGGGCGTAATGAGCAACTTGCTCGGTGTTTGACTCCTTTTCTTCGGACGCGCTTGAATCATCCCACGTTGCCTTGATCGCCTTCTTCTTTGATGTTTTCTTTTTGGCTTGAGGACAATCGTTCTTGTAGTGTTCTGATTTTTTGCATTCATAGCAAATCACTTGGTCCTTCTTTTGTTCGAATTTATTTTTTGTATTATTTTTAAATTTATTTTTTCTTAAATATTTTTTAAATTTTTGAGTCAAAAGTGCAATGTCATTGTCACTGTCCTCATCAGTTGATGTTCCTTTCAAGTGGTCTTCTTGTGATTTGAGTGCCATATCCTTCTTGTTCTTTGGAAGGGGGTTCTTGAGCTCGTCATGAGCTTGACATGTCATTTCGTAGGTCATTAGAGACCCAATGAGTTCTTCAAGAGGGAATGTTTTAAGGTCTTTGGCCTCTTGAATGGCCGTAACTTTTGGATCCCAACTTTTAGGGAGGGATCTTAAGATTTTAGTTACTAGTTCAAAGTTAGTAAAATCTTTACCAAGAGCTTTGAGTCCATTGATGACATCCGTAAACCGGGTGTACATGTCTCCGATGGACTCACTTGGTTTCATTCGGAAAAGTTCGTAAGAGTGCACAAGGATGTTGATTTTGGACTCTTTCACTCGGCTAGTGCCTTCATGAGTGACCTCAAGAGTTCTCCAAATATCAAAAGCCGAATCACAAATTGAAACATGATTAAATTCATTTTTGTCTTGTGCACAAAACAAGGCATTCATAGCCTTTGCATTTAAGGCAAAAACCTTCTTTTCCGATTCATTCCATTCGCTCATCGGAAGAGAAGATTTTTGAAATCCGTTTTCAACAATAGTCCAAAGCTCGAAATCTATGGAAATAAGGAAGATCCTCATACGAGTCTTCCAATAAGTATAATCCGACCCATTAAACAAGGGTGGACGTGTGATAGAATGACCCTCATGTATGCCGGAGTAAGCCATCTCTCTTGGGTATCAAACCAAATATGAGAGTGAGCCTAGCTCTGATATCAATTGTTAGGATCGGAGCGACACTAAGAGGGGGGGGGTGAATTAGTGCAGCGGTAAAGTGTGATAAACTTTTGACGATTTAAACAATTTTGGAAACTTCGTACGATAAAAGTAACGTTTTCGTTTGAAACCGTTTGAAAGAAGTAGAGCATTAAAGTGCAAATGGTTTGCAGTAATGTAAATGACAATAAATAATTACAAACCAGAGATCACGCCGATTTTATAGTGGTTCGGTCAAATGACCTACATCCACTTGCGAGGCGCCTCTTCGATGAGGCTCCCACCTTCCACTAGCAAATCTCTTGAAGGGGAAGGGTAGATACCCCTCTTACAACTTTTTACAAGCGGTTCACTCTCTTACAGATTTTCAGCAAGAAAGAAGGAGGTGAACACTAGCAAATTAAAAACAAGACTAGCAAAGACTTTTCTAAGATGTTTCTCTCAAACAATTGCTGCTAAAAAAGTTGTAATCTCAGCTGAGATTTGAGGGGTATTTAGAGGCCTCAAGAGGATTCAAATTTGGGCTCCAAAATTTGAATCTTTTTTGGTTCCCGATGCTGGCGGTGCCACTGCCTGTCTCTCGGGTGCTGGGCGGTGTAACCGCCCAGTCTGGCGGTGCCACCGCCAGACCCTTCGGTTCACTGGTTGGGCTTCAAATTTAGCCCAAACCAAATCTAATTTTGGGCCCAGTTGGCCCCTAACCAGGATATAGGATTATCTCTTAATCCTAATCCTAATTACAAATGAACTACATAATAAAAAAACATCCTAAGCAAGTTTTCAACCGCGAACGTCGAGTCTTGTTCCGGTGAGCTTTCCGACGAATCTTCTTCCGACGGACTCCCAGCAAGCTCCCGAACTTGTGATGACTTTAACGAGTAGCCGAGCCTTCTCGGTGATCTCCGTAAACCTCCGACGATCTCTTCGGCAATTGAACCATGAAGCTCGGAGGACTAGGGTCACTCCTCAACCAGTAATATTGAAGTCCTCAGCCCCCCTACTATCGACCAAGTCCCTACACCAAAGAGGTTAACAGGAGAAGAGCTTCGGGAGCGATATGCGAAGGGGTTATGTTGGTATTGTGACGAGCCGTGGAGCCGTGAGCATTGCTGTAGTAAAGGGAGACTTCTTATGATTGAACCAATAGAAGAAGAGGTCATTGAACATCCACAAGAGAGCCTGAAACATAACGAAGAAGATGCGGAAGAAGAGCCACAACCGACCGACGTTACAGTACACACACTAGCTGGCTACTCAAACCCACAAACGATGAAAGGGAGACTTCTTATGATTGAACCAATAGAAGAAGAGGTTATTGAATATTCAGAAGAGAACCTTGAACATAAAGAAGATGCGGAAGAAGAGCCACAACTGACTGACATTACAGAACACGCACTAGCCGGCTACTCAAACCCGCAAACGATGAAAGTTGGAGGCCTTCTCAAACAACAACCGATCACTGTTCTCATCGACACCGACGGACGGATTTTGAAGTATGATCGTAGGCGCCCGCAAGTGAAACTGTTGCTGATCATGAGGCCTTACCAAGAGATAATTGCATATTTCTTCCTTCTCCCTCTTGATGATCATGAGGCCATGCTCATAATTAAATGGTTGACGACATTAGGTGATATTTCTTGGAATTTTATGCAACTAATTATGAAATTTTATAGTAAGGAGAAACAGGTGATACTGAACGGGAAACGTGGGGGCGATGTAACGACAATTTGCACACAACAAATGGAGAAGGTTTTGCATAAAGCATATAGCAGATTTTTGGTACAACTTGAGCAGCAAACTAAGAGAGAGCTAATAGAATTTGAAGATCCAAACCTACTTCCTTTGCTTGCTGAATTTTTAAATATATTTGACGAATCGTACAACCTACCTCTTACCTGTCGGTATGATCATTATATAATAATTCTTTCAGGCAAACCTCCAACAAATACTCAGCCATATTAATATCTACATCTCCAGAAGGATGAAATAGAAAGGATTGTAAAAGAGATGCTCGAAACAGGATTTATTCGGCCAAGTTGCAACCTCTACTCTTCACCGGTGCTACTTGTACACAAGAAGGATTGAACATGGCGAATATGCGTTGATCACCGAGCTCTCAATGGCATAACCATCAAGGATAAATATCTTATTCCAATAGCAGATGAATTGCTAGATAAAAGGGAGCACAAATCTTCATAAAGTTGGACCTTTGATCCGGGTATCATCAAATATGAGTGTGCGTAGAAGATATACCGAAAACCACCTTTTGAACACACAACAACCACTACGAATTTTTGCTTTCTTCAACAGAAGGTGGAATATCTTGGGCATATCATATCAGAGGAAGATGTGACAGTGGACCCCTTCAAAATTGAAGCAATGCAAAACTGGCCTACCCCGAGGAACATAAAATTGCTATATGGCTTTCTGGGTTTAATAGGCTATTATCGTAAGTTCGTGAAAAACTATAGAAAGATAAATGCACCACTTACTTTCTTACTGGAAAAAGATGTCTTCCAATGGTTAGACAGAGCCTCCGCTGCCTTCGACAAACTTAAGGCAGCTATGACGATGACGTCGGTGCTAACATTACCAGATTTCAACCGACCCTTCATTATTGAGGCCGACGCATCTGGAGTCGGAATTAGAGCCATTCTCATGCAAGATGGTCGGCCACTCGCATACACTAGCAAGGCATTATCTCCCTTCCATCAAAATAAGTCAACATATAATAAGGAGATGCTCGCCATTGTGCGCGCAGTAATAAGGTGGAGACCCTACTTGATTGGTCGATGATTTCAAATTAAAACCGACCATAAAAGCCTCAAGTATTTTTTGGAGCGAAAGATATCATCCCCTGAGCAGCAAAAATGGGTAACCAAACTTCTTGGATTTGATTATGAAATAACTTACAAAAAGGGGAAAGAGAATGTTCTTGCAGATGCGCTTTCACAGCTACCCGAGCAAATTGAAGTTTCGGCTATTTCACTTTCGACCAGCAACTTCCTTGAGGATATTAAGATGGAATGGCAGGAAGATTTAGAGACTAGTAAGATTATAAAAAAATTGGAGGAAGCACCAAGTTTCGTTGCTCATTACAATTGAGACTCAAAAGAATTACACTATAAGGGACGCATTGTGCTTATGATAAATTCTACTTGCATCTTCACGAGCAGATTTTGGACAAAGTTATTCCATATGCAAGGTACTAAATTGAAAAGGAGTATGACATATCACCCACAAATCAACGGCCAGACAAAAGTTGTAAATAGGTGCTTAGAGACAGCCCAAAGCCACCCACCAAATATGACTATCCAAGGAGAACTCCAGACCCAGCCAAGTGCCATTATTGATCGACGGATCGTGACTCAACGATGACGACCCACTACTAAAGTGCTAATACAGTGGGTGAACCTACCAACAGAGGATGCCACTTGGGAGAATTATGACGACTTGAAGATCAAATTCCCAAAATTCATGAATCGTCAGCCTCGAGGACAAGGCTGATTTGAAGAGGGCGGGTCTGTTAGGACTCTAGTTAGGAGAGTCCTAATTGAGAGGGACATTCATGTAAAACCTACCTAAGCCGACCCCTATTAAAAAGGTGAAGAGGCCGGCTAGGGTTAGGAGGTTGTTTCTTAGAGATAAATTAGGAGTTGTAAAGGAATAGGAGTCTTGAGTAGAAGTCCTATTAGGAGTTGGTTAGAAGTAGGAGTCCTATTAGGAGTTAGGGTTTAGAAACCCTATAAATAGCCATGTATTCCTCCTCTTTTGATAAGCAATAGATGAATCTTTTCTGCAGCCTTTGAGCAGCAACTTGGAGGGAGGAACTCCTATAGAGTTCCAAGGAGGCCGATCCCCTAAAGAGATCAACCCCAAGTTTAGAATCTGCAATGGTTCTAACACTCGGCCTAGAGACCACCACATCCAAACCCATAATTTCTAGGTTGGCTCCATGAGGATGTGGAGATAAATATTGGTTGATGATGCCATATATGCTTTACCATCACAAGCCAATACATTGACAAGGTGACGTGCAAAGTGGTGTTGCTTGACATCTATGAAGCCATTTCTTAGTAGCCCCTACCTTTGGGATTGAGATGTTTACTTTCGTCGTCAACTCCAAAAAGGTATTAACTCCAGAAGGATGGAAGAAAGTTCCTTGTCACCTAAGATCCGATTGGTTCGACGGATGACTTGATAACCGCAGACTAAACAAAAAAGATGGTGATCACTTGCTAAAAGCACATGACTCTAATTTCTACATAGAGATCAAAATGTTCCTCCAACAAGACAAAATGGAGGAGAAACAAAAAGGGGCAGTAGTAAGATTGCAGCCTCGAGAGCTCAAAAAAGAGAAACAAAACCCTTGAGTTGACGGTGAATGATGATGAGAACCATGTCAAGAAGGCACAAAAAGAGAGTATGGTTGGGCATGGCGACATTAATCACGACAATGGGCCCAAGCAAAACCCCTAGTTGCTCAAACCAAAATCAAGATTCAATAGGAGCTGAACTACCTAATTGGGGAATCCATGATTCGCGATGAGGAGTTCAAGTTGAACACCAAATCAATCCCAATCCAACCAAACCAAGCTTAAGCTCGAACCTTAGCTCAAGGACCAGATCTGACACAGCCTAAGTCTCACTAGAGTTCAGGAGTTTTGATTGAAGTCGAATTCAACTCAAATGAACTTTGAGCCGAATTGCGATTGAATCTCAATTCTGTTGAACCCAACTCGAGCTTAATTCCAAGCTTAGAAATTAGATTTGACCAGCTCCAACCTACAATAGACTCAATTTTGAGTCCTACTTGGATTAGGAGAGTAGACAACCAAATTGAGGAAGAGAGCTAGGGGTGTCGACCAAGGGAGAAACCTAACCTAGTTAGCACTCCATCTCTAAATGCACTAGGAAGAGAGAGTCCTAACTTAATTAAGACTCTACCTCTACAAGCACTAGGAGAGGGAGGCGTAACCCAGTCAGGACTTCATCCCTCAATCTATAAATCAAGGGGGGCATTCAACTCAGTGAATCTAAACTAGAGCCTCCTCAAGTCCTAGTCGGCCTTAGGAGGCAAAGTCCTTGCTGAGGAGAGAAGAGACGAGAGAAAAGAGAGGGTGAAGTCGGTAATTAGCAACCTTCTTGTTCTTCTTCCTACCTATTGCAACACCTTTGTTGTGGAGATTCTTCTAAGAAGCTGTCATCCCTATCAGCCTTCATAGGAGCCTTCGTCTTCTATCGTGAGTGCAACAAGTTCTTTCCCAAACGATGGTAACTTTCGACCATTGCTACAACCCTTGACAACCTCTGAAAGGGAGGTTGATGGCTGAGAAGAAAGGAGGGAAAGGGAGAGCGCGACAAATTTATCTCTTTATGACAATACTTTGTGCCAGTTAAAACATCACAAATGCTTGCATAAAATTTTTGCACTAGTTCTTTCGTCACTTTGCACATAATAGTTCCTTATGCAAATGAAACAACCTTTTTCCTTGGTCTCAAAAAGGAATTGTTTTGCATTATTATGCGTTCTTATAACTAATTATGATGTTTTTATTTATGAAAGAGGCTAACAACTTGTGATTGTCTTCCACCTACATATGATGTGACTTTGTTCTATAAATAGCATAATTGGTAATTCTAGATCTTTAGGTCTAATATCCTAATTATGTTCTGGATAATTAAAAAAAGCAATTGAACTCTAAAATAAGTTTAGTGGGGACAAAGTTCCATATTTGTCATAAATTTAGCAAATTTTCTTTGGAGTGTCTCGAGATCATCTTTACGTGATGCACATGAAAAATTTTATAAATATTGCTGTATAAAAACTTTTATTTATTAAGTCATCAAGTAGTTCATTGTAATGTTCTTTATTTCCCAAGAGACTAAAATGTTATCCAAAAAACCCCTACAAGAATAAAGGAAAATTTATAACATCTTGTCAAAGACATTATAAATTCACACTATGCTAATCTTTTATGCAATTCCCACATTGACTAATTATTTAGCCCTAACTAGCACTTATTATTTTGGATATTAATTATCTTATGATTTTTATGTATAATCCTTGAGGGCAAGCAATTTTGTAATTTTACAATTTTTAAGATTGCTTCTTAGCAATCTGGGTGACTATGTTGTCACGCCCCCCGAATTATCACATTCAGGAGGTGTGACATTGTCTAAAATCAATAATATTATAATTCATCATCAATTCAATCCAGGATCCAGCAGGCCCTAAGCTGAGAAGAGAGGAGAGAAAGAAAGGAGTTTGCAAGTTCAACAATCCTTCTTCCTATCTATGGTCACCTTCCTGTAGTGATCTTTCTTCGAGTTGATGCCAACCTTAATAGCTTCCAAGGAGGCCTTTGGCAGCAACAAGACAAAGAAGAAGAACCGAAGGCAGCCAAGAAGCAATCCCAATCGGCCCTAGTCCTTTAGCTTCTATCAAGAGCAAAAGAGAGAAGAGAGGAGGAATTTTGTAAGGTGTCGCTAGACGTCCAGCGGCTGCCCCTTCTTCCTTAAATTTTAGTAGTCGAAGTCCTTCACATAAACATTGTGTAGTTGTTGTGAGAAGCAAGGTTCGCAATTTCGTACCGTACCGGAGTTTTGACATTCGCTCGGTACGGTACGATACTGTATATCGAGCGGTATACCGAACGGTATACCGCTCGAAGCGATGTCGCCTTATATATATATATATACATATATATACATATATATACATATATATACATATATATACATATATATACATATATATACATATATATGTATATATATGTATATATACATATATATGTATATATATGTATATATATATATATATATACATATATATATACATATACATATATACATATATATACATACATATATATATATATATATATACATATCGTTCCGTTCGGTAACGGGCGGCACCCTTGCGTGTCCGTCCGCAAAGGTCAGCCTCCCCGAAGCCTCCCGTTGTCCCTTAGAGAGAACGCCTCAATTGGGATCCACAAGCAAACATCTCCGAAAACACTTCATAGACAATGCAAATTACAGACTTTACAAGCTCTGAACAGTTGCACAACAAAGGGTAAAATGGTCCATTACAGATCGAAGATCTCTCACACGTGTCCACATGACACAACCTTTATTTACAAGCCTAAAGAGGCCACCAACCTAACTAAAATGAGATTATTAAGCCTTCGGCCGTCCCTCTACATGCTGTACAAGGCATGAATAGACCAAAATACACGGACATACATAAGTATTACATCAAACATCCTGTTTAGAAGTTTGTCCGTGACATTCTCCCCCACTTATTCCTTTGACGTCCTCGTCGAAGCCTTTGTCGACACTGCAACTCCTCGCCTTTGCTGAGTCTTCAATCTTCTGCTCCAGCTACAATGCGCCTCTTGGCGCCCAACTGCTCTCCGCTGCTGTTTTTGAGTAGTCGAACCTTTGATCCGCCATGCTGCTTCAACTCGCTAATGACTCTGACTCTAGTGTGGGGTTGGCTAAGTTGTGTTAATCCCTGTTGGTTCCTGCGGATCCTCCAGATGAAGGAAAAGACCATCCTTATTGTGCTAGTCTCTCAAATGGCTCATGCTGCTTGAACTAGGTGGATGCTTGTTGGAGCCTTAACGAGCATCGTCTCGCAAACTTCTGAAGTTTTGGGTCCTTCCTCCACAACATTTGCTTATTGACTCTTCTTTCACTTAGTTGTCACATCCAAGTAGGTTCGCATCACTTCCGCTTTCGATTGACATTTCGTTGGGAAATGAAGCGGACAATCTACTCTCAGTAGCACTGATCACCGTTGGTGAGGATTTGATAACTATTGTCTTCCATTATTTTCGAAGGGTCTTTGAACATGTGTAGAGCTCCTCTGCTGGATAGATAAGAGAATTGGGGTACTCGGTTTCACCCATTCTCTTAAGAGTTGAGAAGGTAAAGGTTACTTGACTTCACCCGCCTCCTCGAGGTTGTACTCTATGCATCGAGCTGGTTACTGGCCTTCGCCTGCTCTTTGCTCACACTTCTGAAGCACTTGAAGTGTTTGCACTCCTTGCGTTGAGTTAGTTACTGTGATTCACCTTCTCAATGCCATCGAACTTCTAGAATGTAGGAAGTTTTCACCCCAACTTGGAGTAATTCTCTCATAGGTTTGGTCGCCTCTGGGATTGCACCATCTTCTCCATCAACCCTGCCGCCTACTCCACTAAGTAGCAAAGGTACAGCATTGCGTATTGTCTGCTTCGTTCCTTGATCATGCACTCTTGCTTGACCCGAAGTCCTTCACTTTCGGCTATCATGATGAGAAGCTCGTTGACACTGGTCTTACGAAGTTCCTTAGCCTCTGCCCTTCAGCTTTGTCACGGTCAGTGATTGCAAAAGGCGCTCGGGCGCTCGCCTAGGCGCTCGGGCGCTCGCCTAGGCGAGGCCCGAGCGCCTCGCTAATGTCCCAGGCGGCGCGCTTCAAATAGGCGCCGCCTGGGCGCTCGCCCGAGCCCAGGCGCTGGGCGCTTCGGGTGAGCGCCTGGGTAAACCAAGGCGACCGAACCAGAATTTTAGGTCTGGTTCGGTCCTGGTTCGGTTGTTAGTTGGTTCAATCGAACCAACTAAACCGATATAACCCCAACCCTAACCCTAACCCTAACCCAACACTAACCTGCTGTCGCTGCCGCTCTCGATCCCGATCGCGATCTCGTCGCTCGCTGCCACTGCTCCCGCTGCCGCTGCTCGCTGCTGGCACCTCCCGCGAGCCCTCTCGCTGCTCACGCCTCCTGCGAGCCCTCCCGCTGCTCGCGCCTCCCGCGAGCCCTCTCGCTGCTCGTGTCTCCTGCGAGCCTTCCCGCTGCTCGCGCCTCCCTCGAGCCATCCCGCTGCTCACGCCTCCCGCGAGCCCTCTCGCTGCTCACGTCTCCTGCGAGCCCTCCCGCGAGCCTTCCCGCTGCTCACGCCTCCCTCGAGGCCTCCCACTGCTCGTGCCTTCCGCTCCCTTTCCCTTTCCCGCTGCCGCTGCCGCCGCTGGCCGTTGCTTCCTCGTTTCTCCGTCAGCAGGTTTATACTGTTAATGTGATTATATTTATTAATTATATTTTTATATTTTTATAATTTTTATTTAAAAATTTAAATAATTATATTTATTAATTATATTTTATATTTTTATATTTTAGCGCCTCGCTTCGCTCGGGCGAGCGCTTGGGCAAGCGCCTAGCGCCTCGGGCGTTTTTGGACCTTTGCGCCTTTTGGCGCCTAGCGCTTTTTAAATCACTGGTCACGGTACTTGGAGTTTGCCTTTGCATGCTCCACCTCCTCGGCCCCTTTCGCGACCAAGCGCTCTCCTTCTATGAGAGCAAGGGATCAATGCCTTTCACGGAAGTCCCTCCTTTGTGGTACCATGGCGCTGCCATGCCCATGGCACTATTATCCGTTGCCTCGCATCTACATCCCTTTTATTCACAATCAGTAGATATGCCTCTGTGGCACTCCTCTGAGTCCACCTCCATTCTAACTGATGCTTGATTTTGGGTAGCTAAGTCCCTTTGGACTCGTCATCGCTTCCTCGCTCCTTTCGACCCCCTACTTCAACACCTCTGTGTTCTCCAAGCAGCTCCCTTTGGTCGATGGAAAGACAGACTACAACTCTCATGCCTGGCCTCTGCCGTCATGTTGTAGGGTTTGCACTGATTCTGTTCTCCTTAGCTTCATTGGTAGCAACGTTTGCTTACTCGACCTTGTCCTCTGACTTACCGGGCTCCCTTAAGCGAATATGAGCTCTGGAGCAGTCCAACTCTCTAACTGCTTCGATCATACCTCTGTATGATCAAGTCCCTCCCATGGGACTCACTAGTACTTGCATTCGAACTTTTCCCTTGGTGTAACACAGTCCCTATATGCTGATGACCAAGGTTTTCATCCGATGCAAATTTAGATGCACGCACGGAAGACCCGCCTTTGCGGTACCATGGCCTTCACTTCTTGAATCTATAGCCCTTCTTGCCGTCGTGTTGTTCACCGAAGTAGAGCTTCCAGTAGCTCCCGATCATACCTCCATATGATCTAGTCCCTCACGGGACTAGGTTGTGTGTATCGCATTGCCACGACGAACTTTTCCACCACGATCCGATCATACCTTCATATGATCTAGTCCCTCACGGGACTAGGTTGTGTGTATCGCATTTCCACGAACTGTTCTACCACGATCCGTTGCACCATGTCGCCTCCTAGTGACATCTCTATTGCATTCTGATCATTGTGGGATGAACTCGAATTGTGAGCCCTTCATGTGTGGCCTCTGCCAATACATCGCAGGGTCTCTTTCACCTTCGATTTTGTTCGCTCCTTTGGCAATCGACCTTCATCCACCCACTCTTGGGTCACACCTAGATGAAGCACCGCTCTAGGATAGTCCGTGCTAAGGCCTTCTGAACCCAACCTCGCCTCCGCAAATTGAGTCGCCTTAGTTCCTCCATCAAATGCTCCTCCGAGATAAAGTGCATGTGCCCAGAAGCTCCCTTCGTCTTTAGCACCATGCAAGATGAGTCCGCTCCGTCAAAATGAATGACCCATGGAACAACATGCTCCTCCGAGATAAAGTGCATGTGCCCAGAAGCTCCCTTCGTCTTTAGCACCATGCAAGATGAGTCCGCTCCGTCAAAATGAATGACCCATGGAACAACATTATCTTTCTCTTGCCTCTGCAAGAGTTCATACCCTTGACCTCTGTCACTATACCTCCGCTCCATGTTCCATCTTCTATACTGGCTCCCTTTACGCGGGTTGGGTACTTCGCCAAGTTATACCCAAGTTGCTCTGCTCCTCGTTTTTGCATTGAGTTGATGGTGGCCCTCGCGCCCCCTATTCCACGGGTCATGTCATGACCCGAGTCTGATGAGCCAATTGGTCAATAACTCAATTTTGGTTCTTCAACCACGGACCAAAATGCTTAAGCAGGAGTTAACGTAGTACACTAATGGGATATTCCCAACTCAATTAGCTTGACGTCCTCGTCAAGGCCCAACATATCCTAGATCGAACCCTAGCATAGTGCATGTGAGGTTTAACTCAGTGCTGCCTCCACGTCGTGATGAGTTCTCGACTCCATCCACGGGTAGCCCTTTCCTACTCGAGCCCTCTCACCCTGCCCAAATGCTAGGTCGGCTCTGATACCATGCTTAAGCGGGAGTTAACGTAGTACACTCATCAGGCCCATATAAGCTAATCATATACATTGCCTACTTCCGATGTGGGACTAATGGGATATTCCCAACTCAATTAGCTTGACGTCCTCGTCAAGGCCCAACATATCCCAGATCGAACCCTAGCATAGTGCATGTGAGGTTTAACTTAGTGGTGGCTCCTTGCCGTGTTGAGTTCTCGACTCCATCCACGGGTAGCCCTTTCCTACTCGAGCCCTCTCACCCTGCCCAAATGCTAGGTCGGCTCTGATACCAAATGTCACGACCCGAGTCTGATGAGCCAACTAGCCAATAACTCCATTTTGGTCCTTCAACCACGGACCAAAATGCTTAAGCGGGAGTTAACGTAGTACACTCATCAGGCCTATATAAGCTAATCATACACATTGCCCACTTCCGATGTGGGACTAATGGGATGTTACATTATCCCCAACTCAATTTGCTTAACGTCCTCGTCAAGGCCTGACATAACCCAGATCGAACCTTAGCATAGTGCATGTGAGGTTTAACTCAGTTGTGGCTCTACGCCGTGATGAGTTCTCGACTCCATCTACGGGTAGCTCTTTCCTACTCGAGCCCTCTCACCCTGCCCAAATGCTAGGTCGGCTCTGATACCAAATGTCACGACCCGAGTCTGATGAGCCAACTGGTCAATAACTCCATTTTGGTCCTTCATCCACGGACCAAAATGCTTAAGCGGGAGTTAACGTAGTACACTCATCAAGCCCATATAAGCTAATCATACACATTGCCCACTTCTGATGTGGGACTAATGGGATGTTACAGGTCAGCCCTCCTTTGAGTCCGATCTCCATATCGACTCCAAGTGTGCCTTCATTTGTGTTGCTTTGGGTCGCTCCCCTACTTGATCTCGCAATGCATCCACCAATGCATTCTCTCAAGCGAGATCATGCGACGTCTCATCGTCACTTGCTCAGTCCATTGAGCTTCGTGGAGTTGTTGTTTGTTGAGGTACTCCTTAACTTGTGAGGTTCGTCCCACATGATTCTCCCTATGGAGAGCCGGGACTTATCCCTCCTGGATAACTGTCCTATTGGAGCAACATCTCTCTTCGTTTCGGAGACCACCATCCCCTTGGACTACTTCCATCCGCTCAACAAACTGTGCATTGTTCTGCCTCCTGCAAACACACTTGCTAGATTGCGACTTCATGTCAATACAGTCTCCGCTGCACCACTCAAGGCCTAGCAATATGCTGAACTCGTTACACACTTCAGCCTCCTACGGACGTATCCTTCACATGCCGAAGAGAAAGTTTTAATGCTCCATGGCGTCGAGTTTCGGTCGCCTTGGGATGGTCACGAACATTCCATCATCCGCATACAAGCCCATGCATGAGTACCAAATTCATCGAGCTAGTAATTCCCCTCACCGTTGTGAGCTTTGCATAACTCTTTTGGTCGTTGAGCAACTCATTCCACCTTGCATGGTCTCATCCTTTACCAAGCGCCTCGCTTGCCTTGAGCACCATCAAGTATGGTTGTCAACGTTGAGCCGTAGCTCAAACTCAACCATCCCAACCTTTGTGCGCTCCGCATTCTTCCACGCTTATATGTTCTCGTGGTGCCTCTTGCGGGAAGGGTTGGCCATTCCTCTGAATACCAATCTCAGATGCCCGCTCCACCGACCGACTCCTTTTCCCTACATGCGGCACCCTTGCGTGTCCGTTCGTAAAGGTCAGCCTCCCCGAAGCCTCCCGTTGTCCCTTAGGATCAAGAAAAGAGAGAACGGGTTAGAGAGAATGCCTCAATCGGGATCCACAAGCAAACATCTCCGAAAACACTTTATAGACAATGCAAATTACAAACATACTTTACAAGCTCTGAACAGTTGCACAACAAAGGGTAAAATGGTCCAGTACAGACCGAAGATCTCTCACACGTGTCCACATGACACAACCTTTATTTACAAACCTTAAGAGGTCACCAACCTAACTAAAATGAGACTATTAAGCCTTCGGCCGTCCCTACATGCTGTACAAGACATGAACATACCAAAAGACACGGACATACATAAGTATTACATCAAACATCCTGTTTAGAAGTTTGTCCGTGACATGACAGATTGGTATGTACCGCCCGTACCGGATGGTATTATTCGAAATTGCATACCTTGGTGAGAAGTCCCAAAGCCCTATTGCTTGTGTTCAAACCTCAGGAGGAAGTCCCAATAATAATATAAGAGGAGACCAAAACCAGCAGTGATCCTCAATCTGTCGAGAGCACCCAGGTGCTGTCCAAAGACAAGTTGCATTTTAACGCTTTTGTTTAAATCTTTTGTTGCACTTTATTCTATTTAGCCCTTGTAATTTGCACTTTAATTATACGAACAATAGATGTTGTTTTTTTTTGGTTTTATGCTTGTTCCTTATCGTTATCTTTTGCTCGACTAAAACCTTCATCAAAGAGGTGGTATTGAATAGATGAGTCATCAAACCCGAATCCCATATGGATGAGGTGGTATCAGAGCAAGGGTTCCTTGCCTATGGATGGTTACCACTAGACAAGGATACAAAGCCTATAGAGAAGAGCTAGAAGAATTGGAGTTCAAGTCACGCTCGCCAAGAGGAAGGAACATTGATTGGATGGTGGCCAACACCTCGATAGCCTTGGCTGCTCGTACTACTTAAATGGTTGTATTAACCCAATGCATGGAGATTGTGATGGGTTGGCCAACCCCAAATAAAGGATGATTAAGCGAAGAACGTTGTAACAAAGGAGAGAGTTATCTCTATTTGAGACGTGTAGTTGTGAAGAAGAAACTACTAAGCAGGACATTATAGCAAGAACTCAGCCCTTTTAAGTCAAGGTTCTCATCAACATACCCTCCAAAGGGAAGCACTCGAAAGCCAAGAAGAACACCAGGAGTAGTAAAACCTCATCTTCTTCGAAAAAAAATGATTTATTCTACAATCATTGTAAAATTACAAGTCTAGAAGAATTGAAGTTCAAGTCACGCTCGCCAAGAGGAAGGAACATCGATTGGATGGTGGCCAACACCTCGATAGCCTTGGCTGCTCATACTACTTAAATGGTTGTATTAACCCAACACATGGAGATTGTGATGGGTTGGCCAACCCCAAATAAAGGACGAGAACGTCATAACAAAGGAGAGAGTTATCTCTATTTGAGACGTGTAGTTGTGAAGAAGAAACTACTAAGCAGGACATTATAGCAAGAACTCAGCCCTTTTAAGTCGAGGCTCTCATCAACATACCCTCCAAAGGGAAGCACTCGAAAGCCAAGAAGAACACTAGGAGTAGTAAAACCTCATCTTCTTTGAACAAAAATGATTTATTCTACAATCATTGTAAAATTACAAGTCATATATAGGAGAAGTGTTGGATGGTTCACCTCGAATTCTTAGCAAGAAGTGGAAGAAGAACAATCAAAGTCAGTCTACAGAAACCATGATCGTAGTAGATGATCATCTCGAACTGGCATTGGTTTCACATTTGGATATGAGTTTATCATTGATTTTTATACCAAAGGTTATAGACCTGAATTCGATCCCCAATTTAGAAGTTCGAGAAGAATTGTTCACTCTCGAGATCTAAGTGAAAGGAAAGGTAATCGATTTGGTCATCGACATTGGAAAGCAAAAGAATCTTATCTCAACACTCTTCATCCGAATCCATATCCTCTATGGTGGATCCACAAAGACATCAAGATAAAGATATATTGCAAATACAAATTCAAATTTACGGTCACCACCAAGTACATCGACAAAGTGACATACGAGGTGGTGCCTCTCAACATATGTCAAGTCATCTTCGGGAGCTTGTACTTATGGGACTAAGAAGTCATCCACTTTCACCGACCCCATCAATTTATATTTAGGAAGGATGGAAAGAAGTTCATTATCAAGAAGGATAGAAGTGGATGGCCAATCGACTTAATGATGGTCGCCCATGCCAAAAGGATGGTGAACATGTGTCGGAAACTCATGGCTCACTTTGGCATGCAAATAACTTAAGTCTACCTCTAACATGATGAAAGAGAACAAACACAACGGGGTACTATCAACCTTGAAGCCTTGAGAAGAAAAAGAAAGTCCTCAAGACAAGTAAATTATGATCGACAACAAGGAGAACCCCATCAAAACAGCGTGCGTAGACAACACAACTAAGCAAGGTGATGTTGATGACATCGACCAACCAAAGCAAAACCTCCAACATACAAATGGAGGGAAAAGCAACCTCAAAGCAAGATTCAACGTGATGTGAGTTGCTTAATCGGGGAGACATGATCGGCTGGAAGGCGACGGCGCTCGAGGCGTGGCTGCGATCAAGGAGGGCCGATCCCCTCGAAGCGATCAAGGAGGCCAATCCCCTCGAAGTGATCATCCCCTTTCTCTTCTTTTTTACGATAAGACTTTAGGGTCTTATCATTTGGTATCAGAGCGACGATAAGACCTTCAGGGTCTTATCATTTGGTATCAGAGCAACGATCCTTGGCATAGCTCGCCGCAGCCTTGCTTCCCTTTTTCCCCACCACCACTACAAGGCAACTCTTTCTTCACTATTGTCGTTGTTTCCCTGGCCAGCGACCTTCGACCATCGCTCGAAGCTATCAAAAAAAAAAAAAAGAAATGAAAGAAAGAAAGAAAGAGAGAAGAAGTAGCAACCACAGCCACACACCCTTGCTTCCGGCCAGCTCACCCGCCGCCCGTCGTTGCTCTCTGGCCAGCAACCGACTCTGCCCCACTTCCGGCCAGAGTCCACCACTGCCTCCCACCCGAGTCACCACCGCTGCCAGGAGACGATGTTGCCAGCGTCCCACTCCGCCGTAGCCCTGCTCTTCTCTATCGCCGCTGCAGGGCAACTCCTTCACCGTCGCCGCTGCTTCCCAGCCGATCGATCACCGCCGCCCATCTCCCAGCCACAACCCTAGCCGTACCCCTCCCTTGGGTCGCAGCCGCAGCCGTCGGTTGCCGCAGCCCCTCGTTGCAACAGTTGCAGAAACAGAGTTCCTCTGTTGCCGCAGCCCCTCGTCGATCGCAGTCGCGCCTCCACCAACCGCGTCACCTCCAACACTCCTCTTCCCCTCCAGCGCCGTCGCCGCCCAGTCGACCCATCATCGCTGCGGGCCACCGTGCGACGACCGTCGCTCACCTCCCAACCGCCGTTCCACCTTGCTATGCATCCTTTGTAACCGAAACAAAGCACAGGCAGCTCACCTTCCTACCCTTGTTTCCAGCCGCACCACAGTCGCGGGTCCCCTTGTTGCTGCGAACACCAGTTGCCATCACCGTCGCTGTTATTGCCCAGCTAGTGCTAACGCTGCTCGCCGCCCAACCGTGATCCTCGCAGCCTCTCCCTTGCTCTGGTAACAGAAACAGGGTAAATCACCGATTGCCTTTGTTCCCGTAGAGCCATCGTCGATTCCTATTCTCCACTGCAACCGCAACCCCGGCCACTTCAACGCTGCCTCTCCCTTGCTCTGCCTCCGCTGTTGCAGCCGCCGGATGCCATCATCGCAGTCTCAACCTCACTATTTAGCGATCGCTTCTATGAGTCACAACAGTTGCAGTCATCGCCTTCCAGCCCCCGTCGCAGCCATCGCATCGGCAAGCCCTTGTCGACGCTGCCCCCAACCGCACCACTATCGCTACCTCTCAGCCCTCAGGAGCAGCAATCCCTCCACGCAGCGACTGCAACAAACATCGTTGCCTCTCACCAGTGCCTCCTTCCGTAGTGTGACAGAGACAGAGCAACGTTGCCTTCCATTTGTGTCGTCGTACCATCGCAACGGCGAGCCCTTGGCTGTGCTGCCCCAATCGCGCCACCATCGCTGCCTCCCAACCCTCAGTAGTAGCGATCCCTCCACGCAGCGACCACAACAAGCATCGTTGCCTCCTACGCAGCGAACACAGCTACATCCCCACATCCTCGCAGCAACCCTTCATTCCAATAGTGCTACCACCGATTGCATCACAACAACAGCACCGAGTAGGGCAGTGATTTATGCCCTAGTCTTGACACCAGAAACATGAGTTGAGATTACAGATTTGCAGTCTTACAAAATGGTCATCGATAACTCAATGAAAGCACAAATGGAAGCATTGAAAATCATAATTGAGAATCGGCTGCAAGAAACACTTAATGATTTCAAAGAAAGCCTATTGGAGAGCCTCAGCAAATTTCAACAAGATGGGAGCTCAAGTTCTGCGTTGCACAGATCTGGAAATACTGGAAAAGGGCCCCAAGATTGTCACACAATCTGCTCATACATGAAGGTGGATGGATAGCTTGCCAAAATTTGTCAGACTTCTACAGTGTTGGAATATCAGAGTAGGTTTGAAAGATTATCAAATCAAGCTAGAGATTGGTCGGAACGACAACTTCTGGATATATTTATTGAAGGGCTTATTCCAGAGATCCGGTGTGAAGTTAAGGCTCGTTAACCCCGCACTATGATAGCTGCGATCTTATTCGTACATCTACGTGAGAAAAAAAATCAATATGGAAAATCATGGAAACAGAAGTGACAACCACCAGATGATCAGTAAGCCACCCACCATATCTATTCCCAACCAAAGCCTTGACACCTGAGGACTAACCCAAGAAGAACTCAAGAAAAATTCAGCAAAGGGTTTGTACCAAGGTTCGCTGTATCGTACCGTACCGGCGTTTCAAACCGGGCTCGGTACGGTACGGTACCGGTGTACCGTGCGGTACATCAGGGCGTACCGAATATTTTTTTATTTTTTTCATATTGTAGCAGTGTTACAGTATAGTACTGTAGCACTATAGAGGTACCGGGCGGTCCGCGTATCGGTGACCGGCGGTACGTTTCGGTACGACAGACCTTGGTTTGTACTATGATGAAAAGTGGAGTATGGAGCACCAATGTAAACAATGGCAACATATGATGATTGAGCCAATTAGAGAGGAACCGAAAGCATAAGAGTTGGACTCCGATCATGAAGGTATAAATTCTAATGAAGATGTTGAAACTACCGTACATACAATGTATACATTAGTCGACTACTCTAACCCGCAAATTATGGAAGTTGCCGGAACTCTAGAGCCTCAGCCTATTATAGTTTTGATTGATACTAGTAGCACTAACAATTTTATGGACAGTGAGACTGTTGACCAATTGGCCCACCACATTGAAGACTATGACAGATTCGAAGTAAAGATTGTTGATGGACGAATTTTCACTTGTGATAGTAAAGGTTCAAAGATAAAATTGATTATACAGGGCCAGAAGTTTCATGCAATGATTACTACACTGAAAGATCGACCTGTTGCTTACACTATCAAAAAGTGAAGACCATACTTTCTTAATCAACGAGTTATGATGCGTTGCAGATAGTTTATGGCTAAAGTGCTGAAAGAGAAGCTCCCCGAGATTGATGCTACTTAGCCTTGAGGACAAAGCTGATTTGAAGAGGGAGGAACTATTAGGACCCGTTTTCTGAGCTTTAAATAATATTTATTGAGTCTGTTTAGTCTAGTTATTTATTGAGTTGGTTTGGTTCAATTAGAGTTAAGTAGAGATTTATTTAATATTTATTTATTATTAGAGTTCAAGTCCTGATGGACTCTGGGTAGAACTTTATAAATAGGGATGTAACTACTTCTTTTCAGTTATCTATGAAAAATACTATTATGTCTTTTGACAAACTCTAGGAGGCTGATCCCCTCGAAGCGATCAAGGAGGGCCGATCCCCTCGAAGCGATCAAGGAGGCCGATCCCCTCGAAGTGATCATCACCTTTCTCTTCTTCTTTTTTACGATAAGACTTTAAGGTCTTATCATTTGGTAACAGAAACAGGGTAAATCACCGATTGCCTTTGTTCTCGCAGAGCCACCGTCGATTCCTATTCTCCACTGCAACCTCAACCCCGGCCACTTCAACGCTGCCTCTCCCTTGCTTTGCCTCCGCTGCTGTAGTCGTCGGATGCCATCATCGCAGTCTCAACCTCACTATTTAACGATCGCTTCCGTGAGTCATAACAGTTGCAGTCTTCCATTTCTTCTACGATAAGACCTTAGGGTCTTATCATTTGGTATCAGAGCGACGATAAGACTTTAGGGTCTTATCATGGAACTAGTCACTTTGTATATAAAGGATAGAATATGTACATTAGTTCAACTCGTTTGACAGATTTATGTTGCCTTCTGGAGCTTGAACATATTAATGATAGATTATTTGGACTGAATTGTAATAACCCAATAACCTCCTTTGAGCTTTAAAGGCTATCGTTCAAAGAACCACTTGGAAACCATATCAATGAAGTTTTATTGGCGAAGACAAAATCTTGTTAAATCTAGATTCATGTATCCTATTTGTTTGATATGTTAATATTTAAAGTCCTTGATTATGTGCAATCGTGTTCTATTGTTTTCTAATTTGATAGTCTATACTAAAAAGGTAACAATTATATTTTTCTTAGGGACCTAAATTTTAACATCAATCTTAGGAAGGACTAAGGTGCAAAGAAAGTGGAGATTTACTGTTGGGGACTTGTTTTTGTATTAGAACTTCAAATCATTTCTGGGAAAATCATGTTTAAGTTTTTGGATTCTCAGTTTCTATTACTTAAAAGTATACAAGATTACAAAAGAAATTAAATTTGATCTTCTTGATGTAATCTAATCTTGATGATATTAAATTATAATAATTTAATTTAATGATAGATTTGAAAGAATAAAAGGAAAATATAGAAGTGAAGAAAAGTGGCTCGTGGATTAGTTTAGTGAGCCTCATGGATCGTGCATAGCTTCTTGTGTCCTAAGCGAAGCCATGAAAAGGAAGATAAGTGGAGGTGAAGAAAAATCTGTTTGTCGCAAGTCGTGTATGCCAAAAGAGGTTTGTGTTAGGATCCCTTTATTTTTGAAGTTTTTGAATAATGTTTATTGAGTCTGTTTAGTTCAGTTAGAGTTAAATAAAGGTTTATTTAATATTTATTATTAGAGTCCAAGTCCTGATGGACTCTGGGTGGAACTCTATAAATAATAATGTAACCGTTTCTTTTCGTAGACAATGAAATATTATTATTAAGTCTTTTGACAAACCCTAGGAAGTGTTGTGAAATCATGGGGGCGACATCACATGCGCAGCCGAAGAACAAGAAAACAAAATCCCCGATTCCCAAAGAGATGTTCGTCGTCGTGCAAAGATTGGTACGCAAAAATCCGCGAAACATGAAACTGCGTATAGATTGTGTTACCTAGGGAGATCGTATATCCCTGTTTCCTTGCAGATCCTTAGGAGAGGGTGAAGGAGGTCAAGCGTCCTCCTCTCTAGCGGTGATCCACACAGCAGGGTTGCGACGACGCTCCTCAAGACTCTAGGCCTGCTTTGAGGTGGAGAGGAAGAGGAGAATAGGAAAGGCAAGCAAAGACTCTAGCCTATGAGGTTGTGAATCCCTCCTATTTATAGAGATCCCGTATCAAACCCTAATGGGTCATTCCCTAGTGGGTATTGGATCTGCATCCAATAAGACAAGGGCTTCGTCGGATATCTCATATCCGAACCTCTACTCATCGCAATGCCTACCATATGTGTGTGACCCTCTAGGCCCAATATCGAGCTGGCCGTGAGTCATACCTGTCAGAACTCCTTCTAACTCAGTGAATTATTATCTCTGTAATAATTCACTCGACTCATCGACTACGGACGTACTAGGCCACTACGCCGTAGTCCCCAGACGATACAGGGGAATCCAATCCATTGGACCTGTCTGTCCTCAGTTACCATGTACCTATAGTCCCTCATCCATCTAATATCCCAGAGACCGTATATCGAGCATGGTGCTGTCAGACCCATACGGTTTCTACTCAAGTCTCGCTCTAATCGGATTCTCCCGGAGAACTCTTTCTCTCTCAACCCGAATGACCCTGGCCAGGGATTTGTCTGAGCAAGAACACATGGGATATTCCTCTCATGACGCCGAGAGTGGATGATTCTCTGTCGACACTCAATAGCCCTCGTAAGGTCGACTACCACTCCCAATGACCAGCTGTACTAGATCTGGGACAGCCAAACCTATAAGTCTGGTATCAAAGAGTGGAGCACTCATACAGGACATCCTTGGTGTCTCAAGTCTAAGGACCAGATACACCACTAGGACTACGGAATCGCTGTCTGACAATAAGGCATCATCAACCATCCAGCATTCCGTAAGCGGATCAATCAGTGAACTCATTCTCCAATGAGCACCTGTACTGTATCCCTACTGTCCTTACACGAGCAGCTATGAGACCAGCTGCATCCATCATATGGACGGGTATACAGCACACCAGTCTATCCGGTTATCACGATGTCCCTCTCGAGTAACCTATGATCGGGATTATTTAGGATATGTGTTTAAAGGTGAATCGATCTTATTATCGTGATCTCATCACGATCCGATTCCCATTGCACAAATCCAAGGACATCACAATATATATATGCATTTATGCAATAGTTATAAAGTGATATACGCCAAAATATAATAAGCAAAAAGATTCTGTATCAAGTCACACGTGCCATCACTCACGTGATTGGCTTGCTGGGCACCTATGACTAATAGGAAGTCGATCCTCTCGAAGTGATCAAGGAGGCCGATCCCCTCGAAGTGATCAGTCACTTTTCTCCCATTTCATGATAAAACCCTAGGGTCTTATCATTTGGTATTAGAGCAACGATCTTTGGTGTTCTCGCTGCAGTTATCATAAAAAAAAAAGAAAAAGAGGAAGGAAAAATCTGTAGCCATATTCTTCTTAAGCAAGGAGGCCCGGCCAGCGAAATAGAGCCCACCGCCACCACTGCTCGCTGGCCAACGATCACTACCACCGTTGCTTCCCTGCCGACGGACCACCATCCCCCCCCATCGCTCCTAGCCTCGGCGACCACCACTTCCTCTCCTCCATCGGTTGCAGCCACATGCTTCTTGAGCAAGAAGGAAGCTCGGCCAACGAAATAGAGCCCACCACCCCCACTGCTCGTTGGGCAACGATCACTGTTGCCGCTGCGTCCGGTTGACGGACCACCACCGCCCCGTTTCCCGGTCAGAGTCCACCGTCGCCCGTCGCCTCCCACCCGAGCCACCACCTTTGCCAGGAGACGACGTTGCTAGCGTCCCATCCCGCCGTAGCCCCGCACCCCGGCCAGAGTCCACCGCCGCTCGTCGTCTCCCACCCGAGCCACCATCGTTGCCAACCTTCTCCTCAACCGCTCGCGATCCTTCGGCATCGCCAGCGGCTCCTGCTGTGGTGTGATAGAAATAGAGCACCCCTGTTTCCCTCTCCACCACTGTAACTTCTCAGCCAGCGACGACCGCCTCCCAGCCGTGACCCTCACTGCCTCCTCCACCGTCGCCCGCCTCCCCTTGGGTCGTAGCCGTAACCACTCGACCTCCCCTCCTCGTGGTGACCAAAATAGGGCAACCGAGAAAGGGCTACCGTCACTATTCTCGGCCAGCGGACCACCCCCTGGCAGCGCCTAGCCTCGGCGACCCTTTGTTGCTCCTCGCTCTCAACGACCTTGCTCCCAGCCATATTGACACTGCTGCCTCTCAACCTCGGCAACAACCTTCCCTTCTCGCAGTGATAAAAACAGAGCATTGTTCCTAGTCGCGCCACCATTGCTTCCTCTGCTTCCGGCTAGCGACCACCGTCGTCACTACACTTCGGCCAGCGACCACTGTTGCCGCTGCTTCCCAGCCACCACTCGTAGTTGCAGTCCACCAATTGCAGTCACAGCCGCTTGACCACCGCAGTTTCCCGGTCGACAGCCATGCACCAATGTTTGCCTTCTCCACCACCATAACTCCTCGGCCAATGACGACCGTCGCCCGCATCCCATCCGCGACCCTCGCTGCCTCCTCCTTGACCACCGCTGTCGCTGCTCCCTGGCTAGCTACCTTCCCTCCTCACATCCTTGCACTACCTCGCCTCAACCCCATAAGCGCATGCACCACCGATTCCCCTTCTCAACCCCAGATGCTTCAACGTCGCCTCCCTCCTCACGGCGACAGAAACAGGGCAGCGACTGCAGTATTGCTCTCGGCGTCCGCTTCCTTGGTAGCTTCACGTCGACAGTGCTAAAGCCCTTGACCAAACATCAGAAACAAGAACCGAGGATTATAGATTTGTAGTCTTACGCAATGGCTACCGATAACTCAGTGAAAACAAATGAAAGCATTGGAAATCAGAATTGAGAACCGGTTGTAAGAAACACTTAATGATTTCAAAAAGAGCCTACTGGAGAGTCTTAGCAAATTTAAATAAGATGGGAGCTCATGTTCTACGTTGCACAGATCTGGAAATACAAGAAAAGGGCCCCAAGATTGTGACACCAACTACTCACACATGAAGGTGGAATTTCTAAGATGGGAAGATAGAGATCCGACCAGTTGGATCTCTAGGGAAAATTTTTTTTTCTGTTTTCACAGAACTCCAAAAGAATCTAAGGTGGAAATAGCCTCAATCCAACTAGTGAGAGATGCAATCTAGTGGTATGATTGGTATAAAACTTGCCACAGAGTCCCCTCGTGGGAGCAATTTCAGAGAGGACTTTTTATTCGCTTTGGACTATCTGGATACGAGAATGTTGATGGGCAGCTTGCTAAAATTTGTTAGACTTTTACAGTGTTAGAATATCAGAACATATTTGAACGATTGTCAAATCAAGTCAGAGATTGGTTTGAATGATAACTAGTGAGAACATATATCGAAGGACTTAATCCAGATATCCGGTATGAAGTTAAGGCTCGTCAACCCCACATTATAATAGATGCGATCTCATTCGCACAACTACATGAGAAAAAAATTAGTAGGGAAAATCATGGAAACAGAAGTGACAACAACCAAATGATCAGCAAGCCACCCGCCCCATCTATTCCCAACCGAAACCTTGACACCCGAAGACTAACCCAAGAAGAACTCAAGGAAAGATTAGCAAGGGGTTTGTACTATGATGAAAAGTGGAATATAGAGCACCGATGTAAACAAGGGCAATTTATGATAATTGAACCAATTAAAGAGGAACCGAAAGCTAAGAATGTGGACTCCGATCATGAAGGTATAGATTCTAATGAAGGTGTTGGACCTACCATACATATAATGCATGCATTAACTGGCTATTCTAACCCGCAAACTATGAAAGTTGGCAGAACTCTTGAACATTAGCATGTTATATTTTTGATTGATACTGGTAGCACTAATAATTTTATGGACAGTGAGACTATTGATCGATTGGCCCACCATATTGAAGGCTGTGACAGATTCGAAGTAAAGATCGCTGATGGATACTCATGCTTTATGCTTTTAAAAAAAATTAAGCTAGAGAATCAGCATAAAAAATGTCATAAAGGTTCTGATAACTGCATGGGATACCATCCCAACAACAAGAGAGGATTTTAAGTTGGGAAAATAGAGCAAGGGAATGAGTGACCCTATTGTTTTCTCTGTACAAAAATCCTCAATGACATTAACATTTGTGGCTAACAAAAAACAGTTACTGAAAATGTTTTGGATGCTTCATGAAGGCATCACTGGGATATCCAAAAAGCTAATGGCTGGCAAGCAGCCAGATCAGACTCAAATATTTCTTAGTCCTCTTCTTTGAGCATGTTTCAAGCCTTCCAAATTGCACCGCATTCCGCCTGAATTATTAAATGCATAGTTCTGTGGCCAGCTTCAAGAATATTGCCCTGTCGATCTTGAAGATAAATCCCATTCCTGCACACTCAGCAGAATTCATGAAAAAAGCATCACATTCAAGGATGGAGTAGGAAGGAATGCACATTAATCTTTCCTGCATATCATTACCCTCATCCCTCTTAGCAGTACGAGGATCTGGATCTTCATCACAGGTAAATGACAGTGCTTTGCACCAAAGTGTCTCAATAAAACACTTGTTGTGAAATGACAGCTGTTTTGGTGATTCCATAGGACCCACAGAGAGCTTGCAATAGGGGCTTTAAGGGTACCCTTGGCAGCTTTGTCAAGGAATTCTCCCTTAGAGAGCCAACCATCCTGGTTCCAATTGGAAGTGTAGTTTGGATTGAGCAAGCGGCCAAAAGTTGCAAACAAACTAACTGAGAAAGAACATGTGACGGGAGCTATCCAGACTAGAGTCACAGACAGGGCAGGAGGATCAGGAGAATTGGTAAATTTAGAGAACCATTCAAGGTAGGAATCCTATCCCATAAGCTTTTCCACAGAAATAGTTTGATTCTAGGAGTCACCTTCAATTGCCAGATTGCTTTCCAACCAACCCATGAGTCATTTAGGTCAAGCTTCCTATCACTCTGAGCCATCATGATTCCTAGAGGATGGGGTTCAAACCCATTTATCATTCTCGGGGGACAGAGGAATGTGGAGTTTTGAGATAGAATTGGCCAAAGAAGGATGAAAAATATTAAAGATTACTTGTCTGTTCCATTGACTACCTTCAATTAAATCAGCAACCTTATATCTCATCATTTCATCCTTGTTGATTAGAATAAGGCTTCTATTAAGCAGTTGATGGAATTGCCGAAGCTCATGCCAAAGATCAGTTTGGTTCCAAGACCAATAAGCTTTCTGAATCTGAGTTTGAGGGAGTTAAGAGTACTGAGAATGCCCTTCCAGTTCCAGGAGTGAAATTTCACAAGGGTGCTTTCTTCTTGTTGATATTTGCAATTTCTTGTATAATTGATGTCATATGGGTGAATTCTATATTAGTGCTGTTGATCCAAGTTTAAAAGATAATCTTAAACTAGATTAACAAAAGTTAAACATATCGTGGAATACATTTTCAGGGTAAAGCTCTTGTTGAAAATGACTACAATATGATTACATTGAGCCATAAACTAATGCCGGAAGATTTTGGTTTTTGAGGTCACAATTAAGCAATTCCTATGGAGTGGCTGAAGTGTAGATGTACCTCCACATTGTTACAGATGGTGTATATTTTCAAACTATAGAACTGTTATCACATGGATTTGTTGCATATTTGATGAAGATTTATGGTAATAATGTAAAATTTTATTATAAAGAGAATCTAGATGTGCATACATTGAAGCCGGATTCCTGGTATATGAAACAAGCTATTGACATGTGTCAATGGTGGGTGAAAAATGACAATTTTGATGGGATAAATTCGAAAAATAAGGAATAAACTGAGTTAGGGAAGAGTGATGGTTTCCTGGAAATGTTTATATTGGATGGAGGATCAGATATTGCATGGAAAAACATTACTTGATTGAATCTTGTTTTAGTTGGCTTTCTGCTTTGCTTTTATGCCTGCTTTGTTCTTTGACCTTGACCGGTATATTTCTAATACTATTTTTGGAAAATTTGTTTGATATTATTTGTACCAATCATTATTGTGTTACACATCCTTAATTTTTCTTACTATTGAAATGCAAGAAGTGAATTGACTAAGTTCCAATCACTGGCCATAGTTAATAATACTCTTTTCTTTTAGTGCTTTGGAATCAGTAGGTTTTTTTTTGTTTTACCGATGAAATTGTGATTACACTTTTCATTTATTTAATCATGTCCTGTAGTTCACATTTTAGATATTTATATATTCTGGAAATTATCTGAAACTTCTGATTCATTTTATATCTCGAGCAGGAAGCAGACTGTTCATGATAACATTATATGCTTATATAAAATGCTGTAGAACTTTTGTTAGATTCTGTTTCCAAAGAAATGTAATTTTTCACATGGACATATGGATACATCTACAGGTGATACTTGCAACAAATATTGCAGAATCATCGGTCACAATTCCTGGAGTAGCCTACATAATTGATTCATGTCGATCTTTGCAAGTGTTTTGGGATCCTATCAGAAAAGTAGACTCTTGTGAGCTTGTTTGGGTTTCCAAATCACAGGTACATTGAGTTTACTTTTCTTATTGGGTTTCACTTACTAGGACTCGGTGTTAATCTGTTCAAAGGACTTTGTTTAGGCTGATCAACGTAAAGGTCGGACTGGTCGAACCTGTGACGGTAAAATTTACCGATTAGTCACACAATCATTCTACAGTAGTCTTAAAGACCATGAATATCCAGCAATATTGAGATTATCATTAAGGCAGCAGGTGCTCATGATTTGCTGCTCAGATACTAAAGGAATTAATGATCCCAAAGGTAATGTCTATAATCTATATTTCTTGTAACTTAAAACTTAATTGAGGCAATACCTAGTTATGATATTTCCAGAGTTTGCTTCTTGAAGTCGTAAGGTGAATAAATACTGTTCATAGCAGGTGAAAAGTTAACTATCGATCGTAACTGCCACTCTAAATTATTAAATATCTTAGTGTTTTGCAGAAATTATCAAGGGGTTAATAAAGTTTCAATTTTTATCCATTTTGTTGGACACTTTTCTTGTGTAGTCCTTTATGAAATTGGTGATCATACATGTGACACAAATCTGATGATACATCACTGCAATATTAAGGTGTACATGACACTGGTGAGAAAATTTTGATTAATCTGACAAATTATCATGTGATACATACACTTCATGCAAATCTGTCATCGCTCAATCAGTTACCTGAGAATGTGAAATTAAAATTATTTTCAAATTGTCCTAGAATTACCTTAGTTCAAATTGAGGTGTGGCATAGATGGATGGACACTAGAGCACTGATTAAATCTAGCCAGATACCAGCTTCAGCATCTGGTCGAACTGGTATGGTAGCATTACCAGTGCTTAGTTGGAGTCCTGACCGGTGTTGACAAGGCTAGCAGTAACTGGTCAGTCCATTTAAATGGGCAATTTAATATTGCAAATGGATTATCTAATCGATTATTTTTAATGAATAGATCTGATTGCAGCTTCAAATATGCTATTCAAAGGGATCAAATAGGAAATAATACTCTGAATCATATAACTATAATGAAATATGCGATCAACCATCATTTATTGAATTTGAAAAAGAGTAAGAAGAAATGGTTTGATCCTCTTATTTCTCGAATCGAGAGATCCATGAATTGGGATCTTGATGTATATACAAATGGTCCAATGAGAGTAAGAATTTCAGAACATCTGGAACATTTTGTTTTCGAACAGAAGAACCATTTTCAAGTAGTGTTCAATTGGTTATGTATTAATCAATATTCAATTGATTGGTCCGAGGCTATCAACAAACAGGATTTGTCTAAGTCACTTCGTTTCTTTTTGTCCAAGTCATATTAGTGAGTTTAATGCTTTTTACCCCATTTATTTTCTTGAGTTTTATTCCTCAAGATTATTTTCTTTTTATTGTTTCTAT
Organism: Musa acuminata AAA Group; assembly: GCF_036884655.1. Lineage (NCBI taxonomy): Eukaryota > Viridiplantae > Streptophyta > Magnoliopsida > Zingiberales > Musaceae > Musa > Musa acuminata. Next base: position 20,945,119 of record NC_088331.1, read on the forward strand.
CATGATTGCAAAGGCAGGAATGCTTCTATGGTGCCCCACTCATTTTTTTTTCAAGTTGCAAAGGCATCTATTGCTGTTTTTATTGGTACTGTTGTTGTGGGAATTTTATGCAGTGATTACATGCCCTTTTATGCAGTTGCATAGATGTTCATCTAGTGCTTAGATGGTCAATGACACTTAGGTTTCCTAGATGTGCCAAATTCAGTACCTCTTGTCCTAGCCTGACCACTTAATTTTCCCAAAGTGTTCCCCGGTAGAACAATCCTCAAATCCCATTGGAGTAGTAGCAAGAGTTACTGTTGAGTGTTCTAGTAAACCATCATCACCAGCTCTTCGGATTGCCAACCTCACTATGATGGTTGGTCTAGTGGCCTTCACATTTTGGTCTTTGAAATGCTAGCTCATTTTTTTGCATCACTTGCCATGCCTCCATTAGGAATGCACCCTTCCTAACAGTTCCATCTTTACCTCAAAAGGATTGAAGTGTCTTCAAGATGTGAACTAAAAATGAAGATAATATATTAAACTTTATTAATGCAATAAAAGATGACAAGGGATTCATATGCCCCATTGTCTTTGAGGCACTCATAAAATCATTGATTTTCTATTTATTAACATATTAAAAGGAAATAGTACTAGTTAAAAATGGCATTCCCAGTACACAAGGCTCCCACCAATGCAATACTACTGGTTATTACTTATTCGATTGAGTGCATTTTCGGTCAACTAATGTAAAGCATATTTTACAAGATTTGGGTGAGGATTTGCTATGGATAACACAATCAAGATTGGTGCAAAATCAGTAATACTGGAATTGGTTTAGATACTCGATGCTAGAAATTTGAGTTTCTATCTCATATTCTAGAACTATTATCTGATAGCTCATAATCTAGACTTAAGCTTGCAGCTCTGTTTTTCAGGCTGAAAAATCGTGTATGCTACTATACCTCTATGTAGTACATCCTTTAGTTAAAAGCTTTCTTAGATGCTTTACATACGCCATAAGAGCCTGATGTGTACTCTTTGATATTCACCAGCCTTGTTGCAGAAGGTTCTGGATCCTCCAGATGTGGATATCATTGAAGATGCGTTGAATCTGCTAGTCAAAATTAATGCATTGGACAAGCCTCTTTCTAGCAGAGGCCGCCATGAGCCAACATTCTATGGTTGCTTGCTCGATAGTCTGCCTCTCTCATTTGATGCTTCAGTTCTAGCTTTAAAGTTTGGTGAGATTGGTATGCTTCAAGAAGGAATACTCATTGGTATACTAATGGATGTTCAACCATCACCAATTTTTCAACCTTTTGGCAGTCAAAATTTGGTACTAACAGTTGCATTGACTTAACTTTTGGTTCGTAATTTTTTATATCTGATTATTTTTACTGTGTTATTGATCTGAAGTATGTAGACAATTATTTTGAGGATGACAAAAGCAACGAATTGCCGATGGGCAAGAAAGAAACAATATTTATGGCAAACTTGTGTGCCTTTCAGTTTTGGCAACATGTTTTTAAGGTAATTCATTTAGTCTCAGCTTTTGAATATTGATATATTATGGGCCCATTCACTACCCTAAAGGAATTTGTCATTTTGTTAGTAGGGAATCGGACCTAAGTTTTTCAAGCTCTGCTGAGCAATATAAGAAAAAGATTAGGGCCGTTATGCAAGGGTAATCAGATTGAGAACGACAATTAGAGACAAGAGCAAGAGCTTTATCATAGATGAAAGTGCCAAGATATGAAATTGTTTCACAGGATTGCTTTTTAAATGGACTTGCTCTTTTATCATTTCATGTTATACGTGATAAACAGACTAGTGATTATGGCATGGTTCAGAATCTGACATTTTCTTAGAATTGGAAACATAAATTTCTGTACTCAAGCTCATACACTTGATTCCAACTGAATAATTAACTTTGTTGTTTATCTTGGATTAAGAGGTTCATTGGGTTTCCAGCTATGACATTAATTTACTTCTGGTAGAGTATCAAATTTTTTTTAGTCGGTTGCACCCAAATTAGTGTGTTGCAGTAGCTTTGTCAAAAAAGCAATGCATATTACTTTGTACGCCATATCACCTGAAATAACTGACCTAACTAAACAAATATGCTTGCCCTAGCTCATCTCATTGATAAAGATAATCTTAGTGAAGAAACTAAAGGACTAATGATCTATCTGACTAATTTTGTATTTTATCAATTTGGTACATTAAAAATAGATCTTTTATTGTGGATGTATAGATTCCTGTGTAGAGTGAATGTGAACTTATAATTCTTTCTTTTGACTATTCTTACGAGATAACATCACTGAGTTCTATATTCTTTTTTAATTTCTAACTAATATCACCATGCTTGAAGGATAAACACCGTCTTGAACGACTAAAGCAAGAAATCAACATTGATGAGCCAAGGACATCAGAAGTCCTGATCTCTGATCTTGAAGAGGAATGGTGCTCATTTCACAATCTTGTGCAGACCTCTCTGCACAATGTCTCCGAAATCTGTAAGCAACCATTGATATGTAGTTAATTCTTAATGCAACATGTTTCTCTGCTTTTTAGCTTTAACAAATGTCCTGCAGATGAAGATATTATCAACATAATGCATCGTTTTAGGCCCAAGTTTTTGGCAAAAATTGGGGTTCATGGTTGCTTTGAGCCTTATGCATTTAAGCACAAATGTCTTTTGCAATCAGAATCAGCAAGAGATACAGATGCCCTAGAACTAGGATATGAGAACCCTGATGCTACAACTGGGACAACCTGCATTGCTGTACCATATGTTTCTCGAGATGATTTCCGAGCTACTTCAGTGTCTGAGAAACTGATGAATCTCATTAAAGAAGTATAATTCAACATCCTTCTCTTTCTGTTCCCTTGCATTTCTTTACTTTTATTACCTACATGTAATTCATGAATTCCAATATAATTTTGAACCTCATTATGTTGAACAGATACGTATGAAGTACACGGAAGACAACTCATATAATCAGCATAACAATGTACATAATGTAGTTTCTCAAGTCACTGAATCTGCTCTATGTAAATTCTTCATTATTGGGACATGTAACAAGGGGACACAATGTTGCTTTTCTCATTCACCTCAGGCCAGAAGACCTCCTTGCAGGTTTTTCCATACATTTCAGGTAATTGTTCATTACCTCTTGCAATATTCTGTTTGTCAATTTTCACATGATGTTTAATGTTATACATGAAAGGGTTGGTGTGTCACACAAGATCAAACTAGAATCTGTTCACTTCAATAAAACGATGGCATGCTTAGGTAGCTAATTCTTGGATTATGCATTGCTAACATGACCAAGTATTAGATCAATTTAATAGCTCTTTTCCTTTTTACTATTTTAACTTCTTTTGTTCATAGCTAAATAAAGGACAGGCCAGTAGCATTTCTTAAACAATGTCTTTTGCTTTCTCCTTGGTAGTTATCATATAAGTCGTTGTACTTTCCTATGTTGAAGAATTGATCAGCGATTAAATTTTAGAAAGTTATTGTTACTTTTAGAATGAGTCTCTTAATTCATCTTTTTCTAAGGTAGCCAATCAGCCGGTACATTGTTTTCTAATAATTAGTTGCAAGCAAAGAAGGATTGTAGTGTTGACTAAAACAGTACCAATTCTCAACTTGATTTCTCAGATGCCTTTTCCTCAAGTTTTCATCTAATGAGTTCCAAAAGTTGCATCGGAAGCTAAATTATAAAGGTGAAGTCTACTTCATATCTTGGAATTAAATTAGCCACAATACTGACAGAAGCAACCCAAGGATTTAAATATTTCACAAGATGGGGTTTCTACATGTTGCTGACACAGTATGAGATGGCAGAATACTGTTGGCACTCTCCCTATTTTAGATGAAACATGACAAAAGTTGATTGGCCTAATTATAATATAAAAGTCAAAATGGCTTCACACTCAGAAAAAAAAAAGGATCCACAGAACCCTACGGCTGCTGTAAATATGTGTTTATTGATTTGTATGCTACTGAATATATTAAGTCTTCTTAAGAAAGAGGAAGAGAAATGAAGAGAGGACGAAGGAGGTGAAAGAGGAACAGAATCGCCTACCGATCTAATGAGACAAAGGAGAGTAAGTCTTCTTAAGAATTCAATGGGACCTTACTCTCCTTTGTCTCATTAGATCGGTAGGCGATTCTGTTCCTCTTTCTCCTCCCTCCTCCTCTCTTCATTTCTCTTCCTCTTTTTCCATTGCCTCTTCCTTTCTTTTCCTCCACTATGTCCCCTTCTTCCATTCCTCCTTCCTCATCCTCTTTCTCCACCTCCATCTGTTCGTTTCTCTTCTTCTTCCTTTTTGAGTTCTCGGTATTTATCGGTGTACCATGTGTTGGTACCTCAGTTGATGCATATTAGGTTGACCAGGGACTAATATAGATGGTTGCAAGACAACAATTCTTGCTCACATACCTACTAGATCTGAGATATCTTCTGATAGCTACTAAACTTTATGTATTGGAAGAAGAAAAAATAATAAATTCACAGATCAGAAGAAATCTTTTAATTTCATATTTGATATGATTACAACTAATACAAATTATCAAACAGGAAATTGGAAAAAAATTCAATGGGAATAGAACAAATTAGATAAAAGGTTCTTCAATGTTCATGTAATTACAACCATATATTGGTTTTTTTATCTATGCTTTCAACCAGCTATTTTTTTCTCTTACGGACTCAAAAGTGAAGCACTATATTGCTGTGATGACAAGGGTACTTGTTTTTCTCACAAAAATATGTGGATTTATAATTATGTCAATCTTTTCCTTTTCCCTGGCTGTACTGTCTCTAATGTGGTAGTTGTACTATGAATGAACAGGGCTGCCGTAATGGAGATTCATGTTTCTTTTTACATGATTACACCCCATGCTTTGCAATGACTGCTGCATCTAGTCTGTGCTTACAAGAAGATGCAAGTACTCTGGCCTATTCTCTTTTAGAGTTGTTGCCCTTCAGGACCAATGATTATGTTCTTATATTGAATGATAAGGATCTCTTTTTTTCATGTAACCTGTCACAATGGTATGATCCTCACAAGATAGTTGCTACTACACATCATCCATACTCTGAGTCTGAGTTGTCTTCATATGGGATCAAGATACTATGGAATATAGCTCAACCCTGGCAATCCATATTGAAAACAGAAGAATTTCCCATTTCTTGGGGACGAGTGAAATGTGTATTATGGTTTGCTGATATTAAGGATGATGCAACGGCAGAGCACAATCTTTTACAGAATTTCTTCCACTATCTTGCTGTCAGAATGTTGGCTGATGCCTTATATGATATGCATGTAATTATAACCATCAATAACATGAAATTTGCACAGCTACAGGTATGATTAAGTTACCTATTGAATATTAATTATATGTTTAATGGAACAAGCTGGTGTCTTATTGCTCAGTTTTTCTGGATCTTCAATACAAAAATATTTTGAGAAAGAATGACCATACAAACAAAATATACAATAACATGACCATACAAGCTGTGTTGTTTTTTATTTTTAATTTACATTGTTATTAAATACTAGACCTGGAAGATTTATTGACTTAATTTAGAGTGTTGCCTCTATGTTTCAATGGTTCCCTGTCTACTACATGTTTCATCTCATCACTATAACTTATAGGTTTTCAAATCCAGACATTTTTCTTTTGAAATGCATTTTTATTGGCAATATTTTGATGTCCACCCTTGAATTCAGTAAAGCATGATATGATTTGTTCATATGAAATGTTTTCATCCTGATCATTATCTTCATTTGCGTGATTTGTGATCAAATAGTAATATAAAGGCTCATTATCAGTGTTGAATTTTCTTTTCTTTTTTTTGAAATATGCCTTTCAGGTGGAAAGATTGGCGAGGGAGTGTTTTTTCTTTCTTACCCAGTCATTTCCATTTGATGAAACAAGTTTTGGGAAGTTCTCAGGTTCCAGGGGAACTACAAGGTCCAATCAGGTCTCTGTGCCAATCTCTTATGTTTTTCGTATGTATCCACCAGTTGGCATACAATTTGCGGACTATAATTAAGGCTGTAAAAGGATTCTGGTATACAATTTGCCTATGCAGCAGTGCTCCAGAATCCTAGATTGTTCATAGTATAGGTGTTATGGAAGTGATCGTTTGCGGTTTCTTGACTGTTCATAGTTTTAGACCAAGAATTTTGACAATGTGAAGTTAAGGAAGTGAAATTCACCTTTCTTTTGTTTCTTTCTTGTGCTTAAGTTCTGGTGCTTAAGTCTTGGAATGACCATGTATGTCTATCAACTTTCCAAGTATAACTTGTGTTGGTGAGGAAAGTATAACTTTCCAAGTATAACTTACAGAAGCTCAAGATGTATGAAAAGAGAGTGATGGCGAGGAAGGTGATGCTGAAGATGAGAACAATGACGAAGGTGATACAGAAGATGACAACCTTGTAGTATTTGTTACCGCAGACTTGACGCATTACATATCTGCGTAAGGGGATTGTAGTAAGCTTATCATCCCTCATTTTTATTGGATGGTTTAGTCGTTTTGACCTTGTATAGTTGCTTGGATGTCACGAACGAATCTGGATTTTGTCCTATGGCTCCATCCAATCTTGTGCCATCCTTTTCCATCTTCAGATATGAGAAAATTTCTCTGATATGTTGGAGAGTCTCAAGGAGTGGAGACGAGAGGATGCACTGGAGCAACCGGCAATGGGCGACAAACAGTAGGCATCAACCATGCGAATCGCTCCTCTTTGTGCTAGTCCATCAAAGTTTTACAAAAGAAAGTGTAGCTCTTTGTGCAAAAATAGCAAAACTTTGATATGGATACTAGTATGTTGAATTTACCATGGTGATTCAGTCGTCTAACTCTAACTGCATTAAAAGTGCCTTGATATACTATTGTTATTCAGTTATCTTAATGAGGATATCCCGATGCGTAACAGATTAATTTTGGATGAAGCCTTTCTCAATAGCAATCATTAAGCGTTCATAAGCCTTAACGCTAAAGCTTCACATTGGATGCTAGTCCTATCCAAAATATAGGACTGTCCTACAACAAGTAATCACCTTTGTGATCTAAAATAAGATCTTTATATTAAAAAGGACCTTCAATTAAAAGTTTCAAAAAAAAAAAAAGGGGATAAATTTATTAAAAAATTATAATTTTTTTTTTTTTTGTGTATCAAAATGGGTTCATCATCAAAATACAAACTTATTACCAAAAGTAAATATTAACTAGAGTAGTATAAATAGTATAACAATAAATTAATCACAAAATGAGACACTAAATTTTTTACATGAAAAATTCAATGCGAGAATTCTAATGGCGTTCTTGATATCATTATTTGAAAAAACTTATTGTAGATCGACACCATTAGAATTGTAGAGCTTTTTACAAGGATTCTTCACGTAAAATTTAGGCCAAAATCAACGAAGTTTTACTGCTTGATCGTATAGAAAAAAAAACTCAAAACCTTAACTTTCTATCTCCTTTTCTCTCTCTATTCTTTTTCTGCAACGTCACTATTTCTACCATTCACACACCTTGCACATCTCCACTTTCTTTTTCTTTTTTTTCTTTTATTTTTTTAATAAATCAGATTTGGGCTCAATGCCCAAATTAACATGTCTAAACCTACCTATGGGCTGGACCGAACAATTCTCCCCCTCCAACTCATATATGTTAGGAACGAGTCGGCATTAAGAGGGGGGTTGAATTAGTGCAGCGGATAAAAACGTCGGTTCTAAAAAATTCTTTCATACGTTGAAAATCGATTTCAGAAACTTGAAAGCGTATGCGAGTATAGGCATAGTAAAAGCACAGTAAAGAGGAGAGGCAATTTGCTATAAAAGTAAAGTGCTCAAAGGAAATGCAAACTAGATTTTTATAGTGGTTCGGTCATCGTGACCTACATCCACTCCGCCGATTCCTCTTCTATCGAGGCCACCGGCATCCACTATCGGTCTTCCTTCAATAGACGAAGACCAACCACCTTTTACAACTTGATTATCCTTTTACCGGGTTTAGGAGATAACCCTTACATCCCCACTTACTCATCACTCAAACTATTCTAACACTTAGAACTTTTGAGAGGAGTTCACACATAGCAGCATTTCTTTCTATTTTTACTCTCAAGTCTTCTGGTAATTGAGGACAGACAAGTCTAACAGATTGAATTCCCCTGTATCGTTTGGGGACTGTGACGTAGTGGCTTGGTACGTCCGTAGTCGATGAGTCGAGTGAATCATTATGGAGATAACAATTCACTAAGTTAGAATGAGTTCTAACAGGTATGACTCATGGCCAGCTTGATATTGGGCCTAGAGAGTTACACACATTTGGTGGGTGTTGTGACGAGTAAAGGTTCAGATATGAGATATCCGCCGTACCCCTTATCTTATTGGATATCCAATAAGCCCTTGAATTATTGGATTCTATGGATGAGATCCACTAATCTAATAAGCTTGGGTAGTTGGATGAAGATCCAATACTCAATAGAGTAGAATCTATTAGGGTTAAGTTGACAAGAGACCTCTATAAATAGAAGTGAACTAATGGTTCATAGGCTAGACCCTTTTGAGTTGCCTCTCTTATTCTCCTCCCCTTCTCCTTCACAAATAGCAGGCTTAGAGTTTTGATGAGCATCGTCGCGGCCTTGTTGTGTGGATCACTACTAGAGAGGAGGACACTTAACCTCCTTTACCCTCTCTTAGAGATATGTAGGGATTCAGGGATATACGATCTCCCTAGGTAACATAATCTTTCATATATGCAGTTTTAAGTTTCACAGTTTTTGCGCACCAATCTTTGCATGATGACGAACACATCTTTGAAAAATTAGGGATTTTGTTTTTAATGTTATTCCGCTGCTTATGTGATATCGCTCCCTAGATTTCCCAACATCAGGATGACAGAAATAATACCTATAAGTTTCCTTGGGATATCTCATGAATTTGCACCGCTTCGCCCTGAATTCCAACTTATCGGGGTTGTGTCGTTTAATATGGGTAGGACAACCCCAAATCTTAAATCCCTACAGATCTGTAAGAGAGGATGAAGGAAGTTAAGCGGCCTCCTCTCTAGCGGTGATCCACACAGCATGGCTGCGATGATGCTCCTCAAATCTCCAGGCCTGGTATTCGAGAAGGAGAAGGGGAGTTGAGAATAGGAGATGACAACCAAGAGAAGCTCTAGCATATGAACCTTTAGTTCCCTCTTATTTGTAGAGGCCTTCCTATCAACTAAACCTTAATGGATCCGACCCTATTGGGTATTGGATCTCCATCCAACTACCCAAGCCTATTAGATTAGTAGATCTCTATCCAATAATCTCTCATTGGTTCTTATTGGATCTCATCCATAGGATCAAATAATTCAGGGGCTTAATGGATATCCAATAAGATAGGGGGTTCAATGGATATCTCATATCCGAACCTCTACTCGTCGTAATGCCTACCATATATATGATGACCCTTTAGGCCCAAAATCAAGTTGACCGTGAGTCATATCTATTAGAACTTCTTCTAGCTTAGTGAATTATTATCTTTATAATAATTCACTCGACTTATCGACTACAGACATACTAGGCCACTACGCCGTAGTCCCCAAACTGTCATGGCCTTAGCTGGAATTGCCTAAGGCGTGAGGCACCCTTACGGCAAAGACGTGAACTTAGCTTGCGTTGCCTAAGTCGCGCTTCGCCCTTGCGATTTGCATATGCAAAGATCAGCCCACTTGTAACCTCTCGTAAGTCCCGAAGGACCTGTAAAAAGAGAAAGCTGATTAGTTCGAAGAACGAGCGACGGACAAGTCCTGACATCTCGCGAAAAGGGGAAGCTTTACAAGCAATTCAGTGAGCACCTTGTTAGGATCAAGAGCACTAAGACGGGGGGGGGGGGGGGGGGGGGGGGTTGAGTTAGTGCAGCAGAAAACTTTTGACGATTTAAAACGACGTTCGTACGATGAAATCGTTTCCGACATAAAATCGTTTTCGAAAACTTAACTTGAAAGCGAGTTTGTAAAGGAGTGCAGCAAAAGTAATGAGGAAGTAAAGCACATATGGAGGTTTGCAGTAATGTAAGTAGCAAGAATAAATGCAAACTAGAGAGCACCGTAATTTTAGAGTAGTTCGGTCAATCTTGACCTACATCCACTTTTGGCTTCCTCCTCTAACGAGGTCACCAATGTCCACTAGAGGCCTTCCTTCAATAGGCGAAGGCCAACCACCTTTTTACAGTTTCACTCCTTTTGACGGGCTTAGGAGACAACCCTTACAGAATTTTCACTCCTCTATTGAATGATCGAAACTTGGAAGAAAGGAGGGAGGAGAACTTTTAGCTTATACAACACTTTTGAGCTCTAAAAATCACAGAGTAAGATTGGATTTTCCATACCCTTTCATGCAAGAAAGGGTGGGGTTTATATAGGCCCCAAACTGGTTTGAATTTGGAGCTCAAAAATGTCATCTCCCGAATTTTCGGGGTCTTGGCGGTACTACTGCCATAACTGGGCGGTACTACCTCTCGGAGACTGAGCTCAGGCGGTACCACCACCTAGTCTCGCTCAGAGACTAAGCCCAAGCGGTACGATGGCTTGACAGGGGTGGTACCACCGCCCAATCTCGCTCGGAGACTGAGCTCAAGCGGTACCACTGCTTGATAGGGGTGGTACCACTGCCCAGTCTCGCTCGGAGGCTGAGCCCAGGCGGTACCACCACCTGACTTGGGTGGTTGCACCGCCCAGCTTTCCTGAGCTCCTAGGTAGTGCCACCACCGACCCAAGCGGTGCCACCGTCGGCCAAGAAATCTGAGTTCGAATGGACTGATCCATTCGGCTCAATTTGGGTCTGTCAAGGGCCCAATTGCCCCCATATTAAGTTAATGGGATCACCTTCCATTTCTAACTTAATCTACATGCTAACTACGATATTTCTTAAGACATTTACTGCAACTTGCTCTTGTGCGTTAATCGCTTCTTCTGACGAGCTTCCGGCGAACTTCCGGCGAACATCCGACGAACCTTCGGCGATGCTCCTGCGAATTTCCGGCAAACTCCTGGACTTGCGACGATCCACTTGGCGAGTTTCGACGAGCTTCTTTGGCAAGCTCCTGGACTTCTCGGATTTGTTCCCGTAGAACCTTTGACGACCGTCAAGACTTCCATCGAACTCTCGATCCCCCAATGTGATCATGGTCTTGACTCCGACACAATCCTGTTACATGTCTTACTTCCATCGTAGTTAATCCTGCACATGTAAAACAAACTTTGATCTAGACAATTAATACTAAGCATTAATCAAGTTGTCTGGCATGTCATTAGTCCCTCGACGCTTCATTCGATTCTTCAGCGCATCGTCCTCTCCTGCGGTGTATTGCCCAATCGACCAGTTGACTCCGCAACTCTGATATCCTTGGTGCAATACCCGCTCTTTTTGGCCCGATGCTCGAGTCCACGGCCCGAAGCCTTTTGTCAATATGTCGATCGATCCACCGGCCCGATGTCCAATCTTCTAACATGTTCTTCCAGCCCAACATGATTTTTCCTGCTTTAATTGTCTCATCCTGAACGAAGCATCCTGCGTCACTCAAAACGTAGATTAAAACATAAACACAATTATCAATTGGTTTCATCATCAAAATACGAGATTCAACAATCTCCCCATTTTTGATGATGACAACCAATTGATGACGGAGTTAAACTTAACTCCCGAAGTTTAAACAAACTCCCCTTATCAATATGTCATATTGATAGAACCTTGAATTCAAACTGAATTCAAGTCATTGCAATATTCATGATGAATACTTGCAACACGTCATCATGAACTTATGCATAACATCATACTTCTCCCCCTTTGTCATCAACTAAAAGGAGAAGTTCCAACTCTAATGTGTTTGTAATATAAGTTCAACTCATTGCATGAAAAACATAGTATCAAATTTTATCATCATGTAATCTAGCAATTAAAGATGTGCAAGTTTAGCATGTTTGCTTTTCTTGAGATAGCAACTGTTTGTTTCTCTTTAGACTACAAGCTAGCAATTTTTACGATATGTAAGTTTTACTACATATAGGCTAGTAAAAATTTCGAAAGCAAATGCAAGATAGCTTTCTTGTGTAGCCTCATGATTCTTGCTTCCTATTGCAATGTGTAAGTTGCAAGTTTTGCTTCTTGAGATAGACAAGATAGCACTTTTGTAATTTTTATTTCTTAAGATAGGCAAGCTTGTGATGTTCAAGATAACAAGCTCTTTCTTCTCTTTTGAGAAGTGTCTTTTTTGCTTTCTTTGCAAAGTGCAAGCTAGCAAAATGCCAAACTAGCAAGAGATAATGTTTTACATGAGGCAAGCAAACAATTTGGCAAGTGCTATATTTGTATCTTCTCTTTAGATGTGCAAGAAATTAAGCAAGTTTTTACATTTTCTTGACTTATGGAAGCTAGCTAATTTCTCTTTTAGATGACCCTTTACATCAATTCAAGATAGCACATTAGCAACTCTTTCTCCCCCTTTTGTCATTGGCAAAAATAAGGGAAGACCCTTTACATCAATTATGACAAAGGTAAGTATCAATCTTATTTGTGCATCATTATATTTTCAAATTAAAACATGCACATTTCAAAACCATACATTTCATTTTTCATGCATGATATAAATAAATCAATCATCATTATGAGCATATCATCCATGATACTCAAACATTAAAATTTTAAAGCATTTATCAACATGTTGATCATGATACCAAACATTCATCACTTAAAGCATTCATTTATATCATATGCATCACATACATCATCATAAAAAATAAGTATTGCATGTATCATTCCATCACATGGACAATATCAAGAAGAGCCATAGTATGAAGAATCTTGATTCATAGAAAAATTTCATGTATCGAATATCGAGAAAACAATATGATGATTTATATAAAAAATATCACAAGTTATATTCAAGAGAAAAATCATCATTCATTTTCAACTCATTCAATTTGTCAAATCAACATTTCTTGATATCAAAACATGATTTCAAATTTTCAACATATAACATATATAAATTCAAAAATTACAAGGAGAAGGGAAGAATTCAAAGGTACAAAGATTTCAACTATCTCATAAACAAACGAAGGATCAAGTCATGAATCCAAAATTCCATTAATCATTTCGACAAATCTCCTTTTAAATAATTGAAATGATCATAAAAGGAAATCTCATATTATTCCAAGAAATCAAGAACATGATTTTGATAAAACTCATCTTAAATTCAAATCATCAAAATCATTTTTATAGTTCACATAATTCATAACATAAGTAGATTCAAGATTTCATTGATAATATATTTTTATTTTTTTGAAGTATTTCATTTTAAGTGATTGATTTCATGTTAGCATGCTTTTTCATTTATGTTAAATAGAAACATACATCAACGTTTAGGATCCAAAAATGAATTTCATCATAAAACCATCAAGATCAATAGATTTTCATAAATGAATTGTTAGGATCAAGAAAATTTGAAAATAAAATTTAACACTTTCATGCATTCGGACATGGTTTTACTATAGATTTTCAAACACAATCAGGAAGATAAAACATGCTCATGATCATGAAAATTTTTATGTCCAAAACATATAATTTTCAACATGTTATTAAGGCATGTAATAGTGTAAAGTTCTCATTATAGCAATTCAGTGAATGAATTAAGAACGTCCGAAAAATGATTTTAATAAGTTCATGCATTCAAACACATTTTTGCCATATGTTTTTCAAATACACTCATGAAAATAACATATGCTTATCATCATGTATAATTTAAAATCTCATGCATAAAATTGTCAATCATGGTATCAAAATATTTAATATTACATCATTATGCATTTCTTCAAATCAAACATGATTTTATTTAATCAAAATCGAGAAATAACAATGGAAATCAACATGATATACATTATTACTTCTTAACCACATATAGCATGATTTCATATTTTCAATCAAAATTATTTTGTTTGTTTATCATAAAATATGTATTTTTTATGATTATTTTCAAAGCTACTAGCATGGTCATAATTTTTGCATTTTCATTTTTTTAAACATGTAATTATTAAAAATACTTTTCTAAACAAAATAAGAAAGAAAATACATCATGAAAAGCATCATGTTATTTCAAAATAAATTAGGGGGATTTCAATTACCTCATCATTGAAAACGGTTAAGGCGTAGTTTGTCATCTCGCCTTTCTTGATTTTCTCCTCGTCTTTGGAGGAGCTCGATTCATCTCAATTTTTGTTCTTCTTCTTGCGTTAAAAGCAAGTAGTTCCGTTCTTTTTGCTTTTTAATTTTTGTTTCATTTGTAGTTTAAATTCACAATCACTTGAGCTTATGCTCGAGTGGTCTTCAAATGTTCTATGTCCCAAATCCTTCCTGTTCTTTGGAAGGTTCTTTTGTTCATTATATACATTGTGCACCATTTCATATGTAATCAACAAACCAATTAGTTCTTCAAGTGAAAAAATATTTAAATCTTTTGTTTGCTTGTATTGCCGTTACTTTTTATTCCCAAGCTTTAGAAAGTGATCGTAAAACTTTACTAACAAGTTCAAAATTCGAGAAACATTTGCCAAGAGCTTTTAAACCATTGACGACATCCGTAAAACAGGTGTACATGTCAATAATGGTTTCGCTCGGCTTCATTCGAAAAAGCACGAAATCATGCATCAAAAAATTTACTTTAGAATCTTTTACACTACTTGTGCCTTCATGTGTGATTTCAAGAGTGCGCCAAATATCGAAAGACGTTTCGCACAAAGAAACCCAATTAAACTCCGTTTTATCTAAGGCGCAAAATAGAGCATTCATAGCTCTAGCATTTAAAGAAAAAGTCCTCTTCTCCAAATCATTCCAATCTTTCATTGGAAGAGAAGACCTTTTAAAACCAGATTCGATAATGTGCCATAAATTCAAATCCAACGAAAGTAAGAAAACTCTCATTCGAGTTTTCCAATAAGTGTAGTCCGTCCCATTGAAAAAGGGAGGACGAATGAAAGAGTGACCCTCTTGGTTGCCGAAAAGAGCCATTTCTCTTGGATGTTAATCCAAGTGAGAAATAACGAGGCTCTGATACCAATTGTTAGGATCAAGAGTACTAAGAAGGGGGGGGGGGGGGGGCGGGGGTTTGACGATTTAAAACGACGTTCGTACGATGAAATCGTTTCTAACGTAAAATCGTTTTCGGAAACTTAACTTAAAGCGAGTTCATAAAGGAGTGCAGCAAAAGTAATGAGGAAGTAAAGAACATATGGAGGTTTGCGTAAGGTAAGCAACAAGAATAAATGCAAACCAGAGAGCACCGCAATTTTAGAGTGGTTCGGTCAATCTTGACCTACATCCACTTTTGGCTTCCTCCTCCGATAAGATCACCAACGTCCACTAGAGGCCTTCCTTCAATTGGCGAAGGCCAACCACCCTTTTACGGTTTCACTTCTTTTGATGGGCTTAGGAGACAACCCTTATAGAATTTTCACTCCTCTCTTGAATGATCAAAACTTGGAAGAAAAGAGGGAGGAGAACTTTTAGCTTATACAACACTTTTGAGCTCTAAAAATCACAAAGTAAGATTGGATTTTCGGTGCCCTTTCATGCAGGAAAGGGTGGGGTTTATATAGGCCCCAAATTGGTTTGAATTTGGAGCTCAAAAATGTCATCTCCCGGATTTTCGGGGTCCTAGTAGTACTACCGCCATAACTGGGTGGTACTACCTCTTGGAGACTGAGCTCAGGCGGTACAACTGCCTAGTCTCGCTTGGAGACTGAGCCCAGGTGGTACCACCGCCTGATAGGGGTGGTACCACTGCCCAATCTCGCTCGAAGACTAAGCCCAGGCGGTACCACCGCTTGACCTAGGCGATTGCACCGCTCAGCTTTCCTGAGCTCCTGGGCGGTGCCACCGTCGACCCACACTAAACATGATATCCGGTCTAGTTGCGGTGAGATATAGTAGAGTTCCCATCATACCTCTATAAGCTATTTAATCAAAGCTTTCTCCACTTTCATTAATGTCTAACTTAGTGGAGGTACTCATGGGAGTATTGATAGCTTTTGAGCTATCCATATTAAACCTTTTTAGTAAATCTAAAGCGTATTTTGTTTGACTAAGAAAGATATCATTACTTAGTTGTTTGATTTGTAAGCATAAAAAGAAGGTTTAATTATCCCATCAAACTCATTTCAAATTCAAGACTCATACTTTTAGCAAATGATTCACAAAGATATTCATTCATGAAACCGAAAATAATATCATCAACATAAATTTGAACAATAAGAAAATTATTTTTAAAATTTTTGATAAATAATGTAGTATCGACCTTGCCTTTAGAGAAATTATTTTCAATAAGAAAT
The DNA here is from genome assembly GCF_036884655.1 of Musa acuminata AAA Group. Classification (NCBI taxonomy): domain Eukaryota; kingdom Viridiplantae; phylum Streptophyta; class Magnoliopsida; order Zingiberales; family Musaceae; genus Musa; species Musa acuminata. Next base: position 20,961,501 of record NC_088331.1, read on the forward strand.
GAACTAAGTCTCTCATACCAAGCTCTTGGGGCTTGTTTTAAACCATACCAAGCTCTTGGGGCTTGTTTTAAACCAAGAATTCAAAGTAGTAATATAAAGCTCAATTGAAAAAAGAATGCTAGATGAATTCAATTTTCAACGGGAATGGAACAAGAACAAGCGAAATTGACCAAAGCTCGATTTCTAGTAGAATTTGAGAGGCACATTGAACAAATGATTCAAACTATCAATTATACTCCAATTTACTCAAGTAATAAATCATTAAAAATATATTTCAATCTACTTTCAAATAAAATAAGCTTCATATGAATTGAACTTTCCAACAAAGAGTTATGAATAATTTGGTAACTAAAGGTGAGAGAACAATATAACTATTTTGTAGAATTTATAGGGTCAGATTTAGGGTCATACTCTAAATCTTTCGATCTAGGTATCAAAAGAAAGATCTATGATTATACTTTCTAATGAAATAAGTTTTGAATAAATCAAAATTTCTAATAGAGACTTATAAGTAGATTAGTATTAAAAGGTCAGAAGTTATGGTCCATGTTTTACAGAATATGTAGGGTTAATTGAAACAGAAGTTTTGATAGTCAAATTTACTCCAAATCTTTTAAATAAGCTATCAAAAGAAAGGTTTACGAGTCTATATTTAGATTAAATAAGTTTTATCGAAATTAGAAATCTATGTAGAGATTTATATCTAAAACAATATGGAAGCATTGGAATCTTAAAAGTTTTATATATTCAAATCGTTACGTCTAAACAATAGATGTATCAATTGCAAGGCTAGAACGATTCAAATTTTTCATATTCAAGGCAAAAGCAGAGATGGAATTGCAGCAGAAAAGATTGAAACACATGCAATAGGAAGGATCATAACACTTGCAATAGGAAAGATTGAAACACTTACCTTTCGAAGATTTTGATCTGAAGATCCGAAGAAGATGTAATCTTGAATCCTTCTACTTTTCCTTCGTCTCATCTCCCTGTTTTTTTTTTTGTATCTATTTCTCTTTCCTATCCTGAGGCAGCTGCAACCGCAGCCACCGCCATAGCCCCTTTCACTACGTTACTTCCTTTCTCCCTTCTCTCGTTCCTTCTTTTTCTTTCCCAAATGTAGTTGCCGCAGCCATACCACTGCTGCAACCACAGCCCTAGCCGCAGCCACCTTCTCCTCTTCCTCTTCTTCCCTCTCTTCTCCCTTTTCTTCTTCCTTTCCTTCTCTTCTTTGCCAGCTACAACTGCCGCAATTGCAGCCGTAGCCCTGTTCGAACCCTTGCATATTCTAAACTTGGGGTTGATCTCTTTAGGGGATCGGCCTCCTTGGAACTCTATAGGGGTTTCTCCCTCCAAGTTGCTGCTCAAAGGCTGCAAAAAAGATTCATCTATTGCTTAAGAAAAGAGAAGGAATGCATGGCTATTTATAGGGCTTCTAAACCCTAACTCCTAATAGGACTCCTACTTAAGACTCTTACTTTTAACCAACTCCTAATAGGACTCCTACTCAAGACTCCTATTCCCTTACAACTCCTAATTCTTCTCTAAGAAAAAACCTCCTACATGAATGTCCCTCTCAATTAGGACTCTTTTAGCTAGAGTCCTAACAGACCCGCCCTCTTCAAATCAGCCTTATCCTCAAGGCTGAGATTCCATGAACTCAGGGAACCGGGTCTTCAGCTCCTCATATGGTTCCCATGTGGCGTCTTCAAGTGGTAAATTATTCCAATGCACTAGTACTTCAGTAGAGGGATGTCGGCGATGCATCATGATCCTGCGATCGAGGATGGCTTGTGGTTGGGCTTGAATAACTCCATCCTCAGTTGTGTTGGGCAGTTGGATCTAGGGTGACTCGTGTTCTCCCAACTTGAGCTTTAGGCATGATATGTGGAAAACAGGGTGAAATTTGGCATCCTCAGGTAATTTAAGTCTGTACGCCACGGCTCCAATACGCTCTGTGATCTGATAGGGCCCATAAAAACGTGGGGATAGATTCATGGAGGCTCGAGTGTTGATAGAGAGTTGCTTGTATGGTTGTAGGCGAAGGTAAACCCAATCTCCCACTGAAAATTCTCTTTCACTTCATCGTGTGTCGGCTTGCTACTTTATTCTGGCTTGAGCGATAGAGAGATTATCTTTTAATAGTTGTAAGAGTTTGTCCCTATCAATCAATTCTTGGTCAACCTGATCTACCTTGGCCGAGCCAATTATATACTTTGGAATCACAAGGGCTGGTCGACCATACAATGCTTCATAAGGGGCACATTTTGTAGATGAATGATATGTAGTATTATACCACCATTCGGCCTAGGGAAGCCATTTCGCCCACTCTTTTGGTCGGTTATAAGAGAAACACCGAAGGTACGTCTCTAAGCACCTATTTACCACCTCTGTTTGGCCGTCAGTTTATGGATGATACACTGTGCTCATCTTGAGTTTGGTGCCTTGTAATTGAAATAACTCAGTCCAAAATTTACTAGTGAAGATCCTGTCATGATCACTTACGATGGACCTTAGCATCCCATGCAGTTTAACAATATTTTCTATGAAAATCTGGGCAATACTAGCAGTAGTGTAGGATTTCTCACAACATAAAAATGAGCATATTTCGTAAGTCGATCAACCACCACGAGAATCGTGCTTTTACCTTTGGAAGATGGCAGCCCTTCAATGAAGTCCATGGAGATGTCAGTCCACACTGAGTCTGGTATGGGCAGTGGTTGTAGCTTCCTTGGATTTACCACAGTTTCACCCTTGTGCTGTTGATATACATCACATTGTGCCACATATTCAGCAATAATTTTTTTCATCCCTCTCCAATAAAAATTTTGCTTCACTCTTTTGTAGGTTCTTAGGAATCCAGAGTGCCCTGCTGAAGGTATGGAATGCATTTCATGCAAGATGATTGTGATGCAAGGGGAGTCAGGTATAAGCACAATACGACCTTTGTAGCGTAGATCCCTCGAATCCCAAGTGTAGTGGGTTATTGCACTTGGATCCTCCAATTTTTTTATGATGTTGTTGATCTCTGGATCCTTCTTTCATTCTTCCCTAATGTCCTCGAGGAGACCGGTGGTAGGAAGGGAGATGGCTGAAACCTTAGCTTGTTCAGGTAGCCGTGAGAGTGCATCTGCAACAACGTTTTCTTTCCCCTTTTTGTAAATAATTTCATAATCAAATCCAAGAAGTTTGGTTACCCATTTTTGCAGCTCATGGGATGATATCTTTTGCTCCAAAAAGTACTTGAGGCTTTTATGGTCAGTTTTAATTTGAAATCGTCGACCGATCAGGTAGGGTCTCCACCTCGTTACTGCGTGTATAATGGCAAGCATCTCCTTATCATATACTGACATGTTTTGATGGGAGGGAGATAATGCCTTGCTAGTGTATGCGAGTGGTCGACCATTTTGCATGAGAACGGCTCCAGTTCCAACTCCAGATGCGTCGGCCTCAATGATGAAGGGTCTATTGAAATCTGGTAGCGCAAGCACCGACGTCGTTGTCATGGCTGCTTTAAGTTTGTCGAAGGCAGCAGAGGCTTTGTCCGACCATTGGAAAGCATCTTTTTTCAGTAAAGAAGTGAGTGGTGCACTGATCTTCCCATAGTCCTTAACAAATTTTCGGTAGTACCCCGTTAGTCCAAGGAACCCCCGTAGTAATTTCACGTTTGTAGGTTTCGGCCAGCCTTGTATTGCCTCAATTTTTGTTGGGTCTACCGCCACTCCTTCTTTTGATATTATATGCCCAAGGTACTCTACTTTTTGCTGGAGAAAACTGTACTTTGGTTGCTTAACAAAAAGAGTATTCTCCCGAAGGATCGTCAAAATAATCCGTAAATGCTGAAAGTGAGTCTCAAGAGAAGGGCTGTAAACGAGAATATCATCGAAAAATACCAGCACAAATTTACGAAGAAAGCTCCGAAATATATCATTCATGAGACTTTGAAAGGTTGAAGGAGCATTAGTGAGTCCAAAAGGCATTATCAAGAATTCATAATGGCCATCATGTGTGCGAAATGTAGTTTTTGGAATGTCATCGTCACATACCCGAATTTGGTGGTAACCGGATCGGAGGTCCATCTTCGTGAAGACTCGAGCTCCTTTCAATTCATCAAGAAGTTCATCCACCACTGGTATTGGGTACTTGTCCTTGATAGTGATGCCATTTAAAGCTCGGTAGTCGATGCACATCCGCCAAGTTCCGTCCTTCTTGCGTACAAGTAGCACCGGTGAGGAAGAGGGGCTGCAACTTGGCCGAATCACCCCTGTTTCAAGCATCTACTTTACGATCTTTTCAATTTCATCTTTCTGGAGGTGAGGATATCGGTACGGTCGAGTGTTCGCTGGTGGCTTGCCCGGAAGGATTGGAATTCGATGGTCATGTTGCCGAGAAGGAGGAAGACCGCGCGGTTCAGCAAATATGTAGGCAAATTAAGTAAGCAATTGGGCAAGATTTTGATCTTCAATTTCTATTTTCTTCTCTTCTGGTTGTGGCTAGAGATGCATCAAAAAGCCACCATTTACCTTGTGCAAAACTTTCTCCATTCGTTGGGTCGAAACAGTGGTAACGTTGCTTCCGCGCTTCCCGCGTAGGATGATCTGTTTGCCCTTACAGTAGAATTTCATAATTAATTTAGAAAAGTTTCAAGAGACATCACCTAGTATAGTCAGCCATTCTATACCAAGCACTGCCTCATAGTCATCGATTGGTAGGAGGAAGAAATCGGTGATAATTTCTTGGTCTTGCAGTAATAGACCTGCGGGCATCTTTGGTCGCACTTTAGGATTCTGCCGTCGACAACCTTTACATTGAACTTGCTGCAACCTTCAATATGCAGTGTCATCCGAGCAGCAACCTTACTATTCAGGAAGTTATTAGTGCTACCCGTGTCGATGAGAACAATGATCGGCTGTTGTTTGAGAAGGCCTCCAACTTTCATCGTTTGCAGATTTGAGTAGCCGGCTAGTACGTGTACCGTAATGTTGGTCGGCTGTGGCTCTTCTTCCATATCTTCTTCTTCATGTTCAAGGCTCTCTTATAGATGTTCAATGACCTCTTCTTCTACTGGTTCAATCATAAGAAGTCTACCTTTTTTACAACGATGCTCGCGGCTCCACGACTCGTCGCAATGCCGACATAACCCCTTCACAGATCGCTCCCGAAGTTCTTCTCTTGTTAACCTTTTCAGTGCAGGGACTCGGTTGATAGTAGGGGGGCTGAGGGCTTTAGTAATGTAGGTCATGGAGTGATCCTAGTCCTCCGGGCTTCATGGTTCAATCGCTCCTCTTGAAGTCGTGCGAAAGAGATGGCTGCCATAAGCGTGTATGGTTGTCGCGCCTTAACTTCTCCCCGGATCTCCGACTTTAAGCCCTTAATAAAGGTCCCCATTAGTTGTTTTTCAGACCAATCACGAGTTTGATTAGATAACCTTTCAAACCTGGTTTGGTACTCCTGAATGGTGGAGGTTTGTCGGATCTTTGCTAGTTGTCTGTCAATGTTCTCGTAATAAGTTGGTCCGAAACGGATCAGTAGTCCTTCTTTGAATTGTCGCCATGAAAGGACTCCAAAAGTGTGTTCAAACCAATCAAACCATTGTATGGCATCCCCTTCAAGATGTATAGCTGCAATTTCCACCATGGATGCATCCGCAATTTTATTGTACCGAAAAAATCGCTCCGCACGCGAGATCCAACCAATTGGGTCTCCTTCTTCCCATCTAGGGAAGTCCACTCTCATACGCGAATAGTTGGGGTCGGTCATAGAGCCTCCCCTCTCTTGGAAGTCATCTCTTTGGGCATAATGTGATTGGTTAGAGCTCTCTCCTTGATGTGATTTCTTCGAGCTTGGTGGTCGGCCCAAACTGAATTCGGTAAGGAGAGTCCGAATCTTATCCTCCATTCGTGCCTCAAAGGCTTCAAATTTAGCATTGATTGCCTCCTCAGATGCCATAGTATATGACTCCAAATCTGTGATGTTAAGATCTCTCTTTTGTTGATGGGTTAAAGGCATGTATAGGTTTGATAGAAATCAGTGAAAGTTTGCTGTTGCAATTCACAGGATGATCCGCGATGGTGGAGATGATGACAGAATTTGACGATGATCTTTTAAGCAATTGTGGGAATTGCTTTGGACAGTTGTGGAGGGTTGATGGATGGCAGTGGAAGGGCAGCGAGATGTCAAGAACGCTACTCTGATTCCAGGTGTTAGAACCCTTGTAGATTCTAAACTTGGGGTTGATCTCTTTAGGGGATCGGCCTCCTTGGAACTCTATAGGGGTTCCTCCCTCCAAGTTGCTACTCAAAGGCTGCAGAAAAGATTCATCTATTGCTTAAGAAAAGAGAAGGAATACAAGGCTATTTATAGGGCTTCTAAACCCTAACTCCTAATAGGACTCCTACTCAAGACTCCTATTCCCTTATAACTCCTAATTCTTCTATAAGAAAAAACCTCCTACATAAATGTCCCTCTCAATTAGGACTCTCCTAGCTAGAGTCCTAACAATCCCCTTCTTTCCCCTCTCTTCTTCCTCTCCTTCCCTTCTTCCTTCTCTTCTTCTTTCCCAGCCGCAGCTGTCACAGTCGCAGCTGCCACAGCCGCAGCCCCTTCTTCTTTCCCTTCTCTTCTTCTCCTCTTCTTCCCTTCTCCTTCTCGACGCATAGTGCCTCCTTTCCTCTATTTCCTCTAGCGGGAAACAGAGGTGTCTTAGCCACCTCCTCCCTCTTCTTCTTCTTCTCTTCTTCTCTTCTTCTCCTCCTCCTCCTCCTCTTCTTCTTCTTCTTCTTCTTCTTCTTCTTCTTCTTCTTCTTCTTCTTCTTCTTCTTCTTCTCCTCCCCGGCGATCCATACATCCTCTCTTCTGTTTCCCCCTGCAGGAAATAGAGGTGCTGCAGCCCTAGCTGCTAACACCTCTCTCTCCACTCCGTCTTCTCCTTCTTCTTCTTTTCTTCTCTTCTCGCTCTTCTTCTTCTCCTCTTCTTCCTATCTCCTCCCCGACACTCCACACCTCCTCCTTTGTTTCCTCCTATGGGAAACAAAGGTGCTGCAACCCTAGATGCTGCCACCTCTCTCTCCTCTCCCTCTTCCCTCTCTTCTCCTTCTTCTTCTTTTCTTCTCTTCCCCCTCTTCTTCTTCTTCTCTTCTTCTCCTCTTCTTCCCTTCTTCTCCTCCCCGACACCCCACACCTCCCCCTATATTTCCTCATGTAGGAAACAAAGATGCGCACGAGGAAACAGAGAGCCGATGGGATAAAAATCGTAATTTTTGATTTTTTTAATAACTTAATAGTTTAATCACTGAAATTTTTATGTTTATAAATTTACAAATAAATTTATAAATTGAGAAATATTACAAGTACATGATAATTAAGGATAAATATGTCCAAATGATTGAATTCTCTTATATCGTTTGGGGTTTACGACATAGTGGTCTAGTACGTTCGTAGTCGATAAGTCGAGTGAATTATTATGGAGATAATAATTTACTAAGCTAGAAGAAGTTCTGATAGATATAACTCACGACCAACTCGATATTAGGCCTAGAGGGTCACACACATGTAGTAAGCATTGCGACGAATAAAAGCTCGAATATGAGATATTTGACGAAGCCCCCTCTATCTTATTAGATATTTAATAAGCCTCTGAATTATTAGATCTCATGAATGAGATCCAATAAGAGCTAATAAGAGATTATGGGATAGAAACCTACTAATCTAATATGCTTGGTAATTGGATAGAGATCCAGTACCCAATAGGGTAGGTTCCATTTGGGTTAAATTAATTGGGAGTCTCTATAACTAGGAGGGAATAAAAAACCCATAGAATGAGACTTCTTAGTTGCCACATCTTATTCTCCTATCCCCTTCTCCTCCTCAAATAGTAGATGTAGAGATTTAGACAGCGATTTGAGGAGCATCTTCAGAGCTCTTACCGTGTGGATCACCACTTAAGAGGAGAACACTTGACCTCCTTCATCCTCTCCCATAGATCTATAGGAATTCAGGAATATACGTTCTCCCTAGGTAACACAACTATCTCACACGTGATTTTCAGTTTTGTGAGTTTTTGCGCACCAATCTTCACATGACGACGAATACCTTTTTGGAAAATATAGGGTTTTTGTTTTCTATTCTTCCACTGCGCATGTGATATTGCCCCTAGATTTCTCGACAGTGGTATTAAAGCCAGGTTGTTCGTGCAAAAGATTGGTTTTGAACAGCATGTGTTGTGTTTTAGAAATACTTTTGATGTTAAAATTATTGACCCAAAAGGCAAGAGAAGGCAATAACTATTGCTGCCCTCGTAGGTTGGCCAATGGCTACTTGCAACCTTAGCCGAGGCCTGGCCACCTACGTGCAGGTGGCCGACGAATAGTAGCCAACCGCCTACGGGCCACAGGTAGGTAACCGCATGGGCAATGCCTGTGGGCACTATGCCCGCGGGTAGAGGTACAACGGGGGCGACGACATCCCCCGCAATAGAGGCAGTCGCCCGCAGGGGTGCCCGCCCATAGGGACAGCACTGCTTCCGCAGGCAAAACCACTTGTAGGAGCGCTTGCCCGCGAGCAAGGGTGGCACTCCCCTCGTAGAGGCCATCGCCAACAAGGTGGCGGCGGCCGCAATGCTGCAGAACAGAGGAGGGAATTAGGTTTTTGGGCAAAAGATAATTTTGCCCCTTTGAATTTTAAAATTTTCGAAGTCTGTCCTTTCTATCTAAATTACTCAAAATGCCTCTCACAATTCAAATAATTCCTTGTATGTCCCAAATTTTAGAAAATATTAGTTAATTAAAAAGTTTAATTAATTATTATTATTATCTAGTAGTCCTACATGATGATGATGTGTATATATGATGTATGATGTGGATGGATGATCATGGACCATGTGATGTGTGTGTACATATTGTTAGGATCGAGAGCACTAAGAGGGGGGGGGGTGAATTAGTGCAGCGGAAATCTTATAATAAATTAAAAACCAAAAGCTGCGTTCGTTCAAAAACTATTATGATGCAAAAGCAAATTCTCAGTTTGTATCTAAGTGCAGTTTGCGTCTAAGCGCAGATTGCGTCTAAGCGCAGTTTGCGTCTAAGCGCAGTTTTGCGTCTAAGCGCAGTTTTGCGTCTAAACTCAGATTTACGTCTAAATGCAGATTTACGTCTAAACGCAGATTTACGTCTTAACGCAGTTTTACGTCTAAACGTAGTTTTACGTCTAAACGCAGATTTACGTCTAAACGCAGTTTTACGTCTAAACGCAGTTTTACGTCTAAACGCAGTTTTACGTCTAAACGTAGATTTACGTCTAAACGCAGTTAGACGCAGATTTACGTCTAAACTTTGAAACTCGTTTGTATACTCGCAGAAGGCAGTATGCAGTTCAAACCAAGACGTAAACGTGAACTGAAATCTGATGATTGAGCGAAGAAAGCCGATTTACGTCTGAATGCAGTTTTACGTCTAAATGTTGAAACTCGTTCGTAAAATCGTAGAGGACAGATTGCAGTTATCAATAGGATTAAAATGTAAGCGTAAACTGCAAGGAAGCTCGTTCGTAAAAACACGGAAAACAGTTCTGCAGAATCAAACGTAAACGTAAACTGTAATGTATGAAAATACGAGTTTACGTCTGAATGCAGATTTGGAAGAACAGCACTTAGAACTTGTTCGTGAAAGCGCAGAGAGCAGTAGTGATGAGGGAGGTTTGCAGTAATGATAAAGTGCTCGAAAGTAAACGCAAACCAGAGATTTAGAGTGGTTCGGTCAGCCTTGACCTACTCCACTTTTGGCTTCCTCCACCGATGAGGTTGCCGACGTCAACTAGGTGCCTTCCTTCAATGGGCGAAGGCCAAACTTCCCTCTTACAGTTTCTCTCCTTTTGACAGGCTTAGGAGACAACCTTTACAGACCTTTCTCTCCTCACTTTACAATTGAAAACTTGAAGAACAGAAGGAGGAGACTTAAAGGCTTTACAACACTTTTGAGCTCTTTAGAATCACAGAAAAGATCACAATTTCGGTATGGGTCTGTGTCTTTTCAGTGCTGAATGGGTGGGGTATTTATAGGCCCCAACCCAATTCAAAATTCGAGCTCAAAACGATCAAATCGATCTAATCCCAGAATTTCTGGGATCAGGCGGTTGCACCTCTCAACTGGAGAGGTGGCACCGCCTGGCAGAGCTCGAAGACTGAGCTCTGCCGATTGCTTCTTCTCTGCCAGAGCTCGAAGACTGAGCTCGATGGTTGCATCACTTGGCAGAGCTCGAAGACTGAGCTTGGTGGTTGCATCACCTGGCAGAGCTCGAAATCTGAGCTTGGTGGTTGCATCACTTGGCAGAGCTCCAAACTGAGCTCAAGCTGATGCACCATTCTGCCATAGCTCGAAGACTGAGCTTGGTGAATTCATCACCTGGCAAAGCTCGAGACTGAGCTCAGGCTGATGCACCACTCTGCCAAAGCTCGAAGACTGAGCTTGGTGGTTGCATCGCCTGGCAGAGCTCGGAACTTGAGCTCTGGCGGTGCAACCTCTTGGCTGGAGCGGTTGCACCTCCCAGCCTTGCAACCCTGGCGGTTGCACCTCCTGGCTGGGGCGGTTGCACCTCCCAGCCCCACAGCCCAGGCGGTTGCACCTCCTGGCTGGGGCGGTTGCACCTCTCAACCCCACAGCCCAGGCGGTTGCACCTCCTGGCTGGGGCGGTTGCACCTCCTGGTGCAATTAGGGTCCGAATGGTTCACTCCATTCGACCCACTTTGAATCTTTTCAGGGGCCTAATTGCCCCAAGATTAAGCTAATGGGATCACCTCCCATTTTCATGCTTAATCATCGTGCTAACTACGATTATCTCTAAGACAACTTCTGCAGCTTGCTCCGATGCGTCAATCGCTTCTTCCGGCGAGTTTCCGGCCAACTTCCGTCGATCGACCGATAACCTTCGGTGATCCTTCTGCGGACATCCGGCATACTCCTGGACTTTGCGACGATCCACTTGGCGAGTTCCGACGAGCTTCGCTTGGCAAGCTTCTGGACTTCTCGGATCTGTTCTCTCTGAACCTCCGACGACCGTCCGAACTTCCGTCGAACTCTCGAACTCCCAACGTGATCATGATCTTGACTCCGGCGTAACTCCTGCTGCTTGTCTTACTCTCATCGTAGTTAATCCTGCATAATTAAAACAAAACTTCGATCGAGACAATTAATCCTAAGCAATTAACCAAGTTGTCCGACATGTCATTGGTCCCTCGACGCTTCGTCCGATTCTTCGGCGCATCGTCCTCTCCTGCAGCCTATTGCCCAATCGGTCAGTTGACTCCGCAACTCCGATATCCTTGGCACAATACCCGCTCTTCTTGGCCCGATGCCCGAGTCCACGGCCCGAAGCCTTCTGTCGATACGTCGACCGATCCACCGGCCCGACGTCCAATCTTCTGACATGATCCTTCGGCACAACATGATTTTCCTGCTTTAATTGTCTCATCCTGATCGAAGCATCCTACGTCACTCAAAACGCAGATTAAATCATAAACATATATCAAGTAGTTTCATCATCAAAATACGAGATTCAACAATCTCCCCCTTTTTGATGATGACAACCACTTGATGACGGAGTTAAACTTAACTCCCGGAGTTTAAACAAACTCCCCCTATCAATATGCCATATTGATAGAACCTTAAATTCAAACTGAATTCAAGTCATTGCAATATTCATCATGAATACTTGCAACACGTCAACATGAACTTATGCATAAACTTATGCATTACATGTCATGTCATCAACATACTTCTCCCCCTTTGTCATCAACAAAAAGGAGAAGTACTACAATCAAGTGTGTGTGATATTGGTTCAACTCATTGCATGAAAATCATAATATCAAGTTTTATCATCATGCAAGTTTGCTAATATCAAATACCAACATGAAAAATTGCGATGTAGGCTTTTGATATCATAATGCAAACATTTCAAGTGTTTATCAATTATAGCATTTCATCACATGGTAGGATATCAACGCGTAAAATTACGATACAAGTTCTTGATATCTTAACGCATGATGAAAACATGGCATAATACAAGTTTGGCAATCATAGCATCAATTCATATATCTCTTAATGATGCAAGCATTGCAAATATGGCAATCATATCAATTCATATATCTCTTGATGATGCAAGCCTAACATCATCAATTCATATATTTCTCCCCCTTTGTCATCAACAAAACGGAGAACGATATAAGCAAATTTTAAGCATAAGTGCTTGTTGTTATGTATGTGAAATAAATCCTTGCAAGTAAAAACACTTTCATCCATATTCATCAAATCCATTTCTCAAAAAATATTTTTCACATGATGTGTGTATGAGAGATGTATTTGCTAGTCAATTACATATGTCAAAAATCAATGATATGAACTAAACTTGATATGGCATATGCTTGTTAAGTTTGGAAGAGAGTGAACTTGATATGTTAGACTCAAGAGAATCCGAAAATGAAATTTGAGTCTTTCTTCCATTCGAACAAGGTTTTGCTATAGATATTCAATTACAATCATGAAGGTAAAGCATGCTTGTTATCATGGAAGTTTTGTATTCAAGCACATAATTTTCAACATGTAATTGTGTAAAATCATTATGCCAGTCAAGTGATTCAATCATAAAGATAAGACATACTCATCATCATGATAGTATGATAGCAGGTTTACCATATACAAGCTAGCAAAAAATTGTACATTTTAAGGCCCGCAAGCTAGCAATTTTGAGATGTTCAAGAAAGCAACTCTTGCTTCTTGATATATGCAAATTTGTCAAGTTTTGCTAGATGTACAAGTTAGCATTTTTGCCTCTTGAGATAGGCAAGCTAGCAATCAAGTTTTTTCATCTTCTTGACTTGTACAAGCTAGCTATCTCCCCCTTTGTCATTGTCAACAAGGGAAAAACCCTTTACATCAATTTCTAAATCATGACAAAGGTAAGTAATCATTCTTATTTGTGCATCATTATAGTTTCAATGCACAAATTCATTAACATTACATTTCAAAAAATTTATGCATGATACCGAAAAATCAATCATCATCATGAGCATATCAAACATGATATTCAAGCATTCATGATACATCATTTTGGCAGCATGATCATAGATATTCAAACGATGGTATCTAGAATTCATTACATCCTATTATGCATGATCATTAACTCCTCATTTGTATTTCATGCATTATTTCATTTCATCTCATAAGGAATATCAAGAAGAGTTATTGGATGATGAGATAAATATTTTATAAATACACAGAATATCATAAGTGTTTCATGTATTCATATTATCACATGAAGCATATTATCATTTTTAAGATTCATAACATGAATAACGTTATTACTATTTCATCAAAATTAGTTTCGAGATTCACATAATATCATGAAATCATTAATCTCGATAAAATGGGAAAAACATTTTCTTTTTAAGTGATTCTTTTAACACATCATAAAAAAGAAAAACTCATTCATAATTCAAGTGATTTACAAGATATCATAAATGAATTTATCACTTGTATTTCACCAAAATCGAAAACTCTTAGAGATAGAAAATGATTGAAGCATTTAATCTGATTGAAGAATGATTCATATTTAAAGTGTAGCATTTGTCAGATCTGAAATCATCAAGTATAACTTTAATATTTTCATTGCAACATTAAGCAAGGTTTCATTGAACATAATTTTGAATGATTCTTATAAATGCCTAAAACTTCTTTAGTTTTAATTTATGATTGACTTTATAATAGCATGCTCAAATCTTTATTTTTATGTCAAAACCATACATTATATTTAATAAACAAAGACAATGAAAAATATCAAGCCTTCCAGACAAAAGCCATGTATCGTCATTGAAAAGCAATATGAAAATCATCAAAATATACATTCTTGCTTCTCAAGCACATAAGATTAATCTCACTAGGTGTAAAATCATTAGATTTCTATCTTGCATTAACATAAGACATGCAATTTTCATTATCATTTTCAAGATTACAAGCATGATCATATTTTTGCATTTTCATTGTTAAATTAAAAAATATAATTTTCAAGAAAATTTAAAGAAAAAGAAAAATGCATCATGAAATGCATCATGTAATTTCGAAGTAAATTAGGGGGATTTCGATTACCTCATCATTGTAGGCTGTTAAGGCGTAGTTTGCCGCCTTGCTTTTGTTGACTTTCTCTTCTTCGGAGGAGCTCGATTCATCCCAATTTTTGTTCTTCTTCTTGCGTTTAAAGCAAGTAGTTCCATTCTTTTTGCTTTTTAATTTTCGTTTCATTTTAAGTTCACCATCACTTGAGCTTATGCTCGAGTGGTCTTCAAATGTTCTATGTCCCAAATCCTTCCTGTTCTTTGGAAGGTTGGTTTGTTCATCATTGTCCTCATCACTTGAGTCATCGCTCAAGTGGCATTCATTTGTCCAGAGTTCCAAATCCTTCCTGTTCTTTGGAAGGTGGTCTTCTTGCTCTTCATGAGCTTTGCAGGTCATTTCGTAGGTCATTAATGACCCGATTAGTTCTTCAAGAGGGAAATTTTGCAGATCTTTTGCCTCTTGAATGGCGGTGACTTTAGGATCCCAACTCTTAGGAAGGGATCTTAGTATCTTATTAACAAGCTCAAAATCCGAAAAGCTCTTTCCGAGTCCTTTTAGACCGTTGACGACATCCGTGAAACGGGTAAACATGTCGCCAATGGTTTCACTCGGTTTCATTCGGAAAAGTTCAAAAGAATGCAGCAACAGATTGATTTTTGACTCTTTCACTCTACTTGTGCCCTCGTGGGTCACTTCAAGTGTGTGCCAAATATCAAAAGCAGTTTCGCAAGTTGAAACACGATTAAACTCGTTTTTATCAAGAGCGCAAAATAAGGCATTCATAGCCTTTGCATTAAGAGCGAAAGCCTTCTTCTCCAAATCGTTCCAATCGATCATTGGAAGAGAAGATTTTGAAAATCCATTTTCAACAAGGTTCCACAGTTCTAAATCCATAGAAATAAGAAAGATCCTCATTCGGGTCTTCCAGTAAGTGTAGTCCGTTCCACTGAACATGGGTGGACGTGTAATTGAATGCCCCTCTTGGTTTCCGGCGTATGCCATCTCTCTTGGGTTTTAATCCTTTAGAGAGTTAACCTTGCTCTGATACCAATTGTTAGGATCGAGAGCACTAAGAGGGGGGGGGGTGAATTAGTGCAGCGGAAATCTTATAATAAATTAAAAACCAAAAGCTGCGTTCGTTCAAAAACTATTATGATGCAAAAGCAAATTCTCAGTTTGTATCTAAGTGCAGTTTGCGTCTAAGCGCAGATTGCGTCTAAGCGCAGTTTGCGTCTAAGCGCAGTTTTGCGTCTAAGCGCAGTTTTGCGTCTAAACTCAGATTTACGTCTAAATGCAGATTTACGTCTAAACGCAGATTTACGTCTTAACGCAGTTTTACGTCTAAACGTAGTTTTACGTCTAAACGCAGATTTACGTCTAAACGCAGTTTTACGTCTAAACGCAGTTTTACGTCTAAACGCAGTTTTACGTCTAAACGTAGATTTACGTCTAAACGCAGTTAGACGCAGATTTACGTCTAAACTTTGAAACTCGTTTGTATACTCGCAGAAGGCAGTATGCAGTTCAAACCAAGACGTAAACGTGAACTGAAATCTGATGATTGAGCGAAGAAAGCCGATTTACGTCTGAATGCAGTTTTACGTCTAAATGTTGAAACTCGTTCGTAAAATCGTAGAGGACAGATTGCAGTTATCAATAGGATTAAAATGTAAGCGTAAACTGCAAGGAAGCTCGTTCGTAAAAACACGGAAAACAGTTCTGTAGAATCAAACGTAAACGTAAACTGTAATGTATGAAAATACGAGTTTACGTCTGAATGCAGATTTGGAAGAACAGCACTTAGAACTTGTTCGTGAAAGCGCAGAGAGCAGTAGTGATGAGGGAGGTTTGCAGTAATGATAAAGTGCTCGAAAGTAAACGCAAACCAGAGATTTAGAGTGGTTCGGTCAGCCTTGACCTACTCCACTTTTGGCTTCCTCCACCGATGAGGTTGCCGACGTCAACTAGGTGCCTTCCTTCAATGGGCGAAGGCCAAACTTCCCTCTTACAGTTTCTCTCCTTTTGACAGGCTTAGGAGACAACCTTTACAGACCTTTCTCTCCTCACTTTACAATTGAAAACTTGAAGAACAGAAGGAGGAGACTTAAAGGCTTTACAACACTTTTGAGCTCTTTAGAATCACAGAAAAGATCACAATTTCGGTATGGGTCTGTGTCTTTTCAGTGCTGAATGGGTGGGGTATTTATAGGCCCCAACCCAATTCAAAATTCGAGCTCAAAACGATCAAATCGATCTAATCCCAGAATTTCTGGGATCAGGCGGTTGCACCTCTCAACTGGAGAGGTGGCACCGCCTGGCAGAGCTCGAAGACTGAGCTCTGCCGATTGCTTCTTCTCTGCCAGAGCTCGAAGACTGAGCTCGATGGTTGCATCACTTGGCAGAGCTCGAAGACTGAGCTTGGTGGTTGCATCACCTGGCAGAGCTCGAAATCTGAGCTTGGTGGTTGCATCACTTGGCAGAGCTCCAAACTGAGCTCAAGCTGATGCACCATTCTGCCATAGCTCGAAGACTGAGCTTGGTGAATTCATCACCTGGCAAAGCTCGAGACTGAGCTCAGGCTGATGCACCACTCTGCCAAAGCTCGAAGACTGAGCTTGGTGGTTGCATCGCCTGGCAGAGCTCGGAACTTGAGCTCTGGCGGTGCAACCTCTTGGCTGGAGCGGTTGCACCTCCCAGCCTTGCAACCCTGGCGGTTGCACCTCCTGGCTGGGGCGGTTGCACCTCCCAGCCCCACAGCCCAGGCGGTTGCACCTCCTGGCTGGGGCGGTTGCACCTCTCAACCCCACAGCCCAGGCAGTTGCACCTCCTGGCTGGGGCGGTTGCACCTCCTGGTGCAATCAGGGTCCGAATGGTTCACTCCATTCGACCCACTTTGAATCTTTTCAGGGGCCCAATTGCCCCAAGATTAAGCTAATGGGATCACCTCCCATTTTCATGCTTAATCATCGTGCTAACTACGATTATCTCTAAGACAACTTCTGCAGCTTGCTCCGATGCGTCAATCGCTTCTTCCGGCGAGTTTCCGGCCAACTTCCGTCGATCGACCGATAACCTTCGGTGATCCTTCTGCGGACATCCGACATACTCCTGGACTTTGCGACGATCCACTTGGCGAGTTCCGACGAGCTTCGCTTGGCAAGCTTCTGGACTTCTCGGATCTGTTCTCTCTGAACCTCCGACGACCGTCCGAACTTCCGTCGAACTCTCGAACTCCCAACGTGATCATGATCTTGACTCCGGCGCAACTCCTGCTGCTTGTCTTACTCTCATCGTAGTTAATCCTGCATAATTAAAACAAAACTTCGATCGAGACAATTAATCCTAAGCAATTAACCAAGTTGTCCGACATGTCATTGGTCCCTCGACGCTTCGTCCGATTCTTCGGCGCATCGTCCTCTCCTGCAGCCTATTGCCCAATCGGTCAGTTGACTCCGCAACTCCGATATCCTTGGCACAATACCCGCTCTTCTTGGCCCGATGCCCGAGTCCATGGCCCGAAGCCTTCTGTCGATACGTCGACCGATCCACCGGCCCGACGTCCAATCTTCTGACATGATCCTTCGGCACAACATGATTTTCCTGCTTTAATTGTCTCATCCTGATCGAAGCATCCTGCGTCACTCAAAACGCAGATTAAATCATAAACATATATCAAGTAGTTTCATCATCAAAATACGAGATTCAACACATATGATATGATTATGATTATTATTAGGGCCTACGAGCCTCCAATTTATTTCTCATTTATTGTCGGGCATGCTTGCCTGTGATTAAATTGTAATTATATGAGGAGACATAGCGGGAGCGTGGAGGTGATAATAGGACCCACGAGGCTAAGACGGACGATCGCAACGTATGGAGATGTGCCGATATGTCGATGGAACCGACAAGAACGAGATGGATGATCACAGGGGATAGAGATGCATCGCTATACACATAGATCTTGATGTGAGTAATTGAGCCCACTAGCTCGGGCCTGATCACATTAGGATGTGGTCCATAATCATCTAATGTGATTGCTCATGTAATGTGTGATTGCTTGTACACATACTAGATATATGTATATATATTTGCATGTGATGTAAATATATATTAAATATGTATGTGTGTGACACATCATATTAGGAAACCAAATCAAAAAATTTCTCTGATAATATTAAGTCGGTAAATGTGAAATAATTAGATTGACCCACGTAACCTTCCATCATTATAGGTAGGCATCGATTCCCGACATAGGTTAAGTAGTTGAGTCACTCGAGGCTCACCTATATCGTGATTTGTTATCTTGCTTACGACATAGAGATGTCACCAGTGACCCAAGGATATGGTATACTTGGTCGAGTCACTCAAGGGCATATTATCAAATCAGACTCATCTTGTAACAATGGTGATGACTTAACCGAACACCATAGTTGGTTGAGTAACTCGAGGCTATGGTGGTTCAGAGTGTTGAATATCGTATTTTGATGATGAAACCAATCGATATGTATTTATATTTTAATCTACGTGTTGAGTGATGCAGGATGCTTCGATCAGGATGAGACAATTAAAGCAGGAAAAATCATGTTGTGCTGGAGAAAAACATGTCAAAAGATTGGACGTCGGACCGGAGGAATAGTCGACGTATCAATAGAAGGCTTCGGGCCATGGATTCGGGCATCGGGCCAAGAAGAGCGGATATTGTGCCAAGGATATCAAAGTTGCGGAGTCAACTAGCTGATTGGGCAATAGGCCACAAGAGAGGACGATGCACCAAAGAGTCAGACGAAGCATTGAGGGACCAATGATATGCCAGACAACTTGATTAATGCTTAGTATTAATTGTCTAGATCAAAGTATATTTTAAGTGTGTAGGATTAACTATGATGGCAGTAAGACATGTAGTAGGTGTTGAGCCAGAGTCAAGACCAAGATCATGTTGGGGGTTCGAGAGTTCATCGGAAGTCCGGACGGTCATCGGAGGTTCTGCGGGAACAATCCGAGAAGTCTAGGAGCTTGCCAAAGAAGCTTGTCGAAACTCTCCAAGAGGATCGCCACAAGTCCAGGAGTTTGCCGGGAGTTCGCTAGAGCATCACTGAGGGTTCATCGGATGTTCGTTGGAAGTTTGCCGAAAGCTCATCGGAAGAAGCGATTGATGCACCGGAACACGATCTATAGTATTGATGTCTTAATTGTCATAGTTAGCATGTAGATTAAGTTAGGATTGGGAGGTGATCCCATTAACTTAATCTGGGGCCAACTAGGCCCTTGGCAGACCCAAATTCAAGCGATAGTACCACCTAGACTGAGCGGTAGTACCGCTCAGTGACAAATGACAGGTAGTAGTACCACCTAATTATGGCGGTGGTACCGCCAGGATCCCGAAAATCCGGGAATGGACACTTTTGAGCTCTGAATTCAAACTGATTGGGGCCTATATAAACCCCACCCTTTCCTGCATGAAAGGAAACCGAAAGCTTGCTTTTATTCTAAGTATTTGAGAGCTTAAAAGTGTTGTAAAAGGCTAGAGTTCCTCTCCCTCTTGTCTTTCTAAGTCTTGATCATTCAAGAGAAGAGTGAAAACTTGTAAGGGTTGTCTCCTAAGCTCGTCAAAAGGAGAAAACTGTAAAAGGGTGGTTGGCCTTTGCCTATTAAAGGAAGGCCTCTAGTGGATGTCAGTGACCTCGTCGGAGAAGGAAGCCAAAAGTGGATGTAGGTCAAGATTGACCGAACCACTCTAAATCTCAGTTTGCATTTACATTATGCTCTTTATCTTAACTGTAAACTACCTCCGTTGCTTTAAATCAACTATACTTCTGTTTGCTCTCAAGTTAAAGATCTTTTCGAAATGATTTTCGTACGAAGTCTTTTTGAACCGACAAAAGTTTTCCGCTGCACTAATTCACCCCCCCCCCTGCTTAGTGCTCTTGATCCTAACACAAAGGCCAAAGAGGACAGGAATTATAAGGAGTTGTGATTGGCAAGAGTTGCCTACCTTTATGGGCTTAGCATAATTGGTTGAGTAACTCGAAGTTACATTAAGACATCGATTGGATCTCAATCCCCCCTAGAGATCTACTAGGGGTCTCCAATTTATATACCAAAGAGAGTTGTGTGATTCGCGAGAAAATAGTGAGAGTAGAATAAGATGGAAGTCCTTATCTTAATTGTTTGTTTTGTAAAATCTGCAAGCTATTTATTTCTGCTGCATCTTTATTTTTAAAATTATGTCACTTTTGAATCCTTTACGTGGTATACTTGATGTCAACCGTCTCATTAGTCCAAATTATACGGATTGTCTCCGCAACCTGAGAATTGTTCCTACGGTAGAGAAAATCGCATACGTCCTTGATACAGTGATGCCTATGCCTGACGAAGGGGCAAGCGAGGATGCAATTTCTCACTACGTGAAGTATATATATGTTGGGCTCCATGACTCTTGAGTTACAGAGATAGCATGAAAACATGGATGCCAAATTCATTCTCCTACATCTCCGTAAATTATTTGAGGAACAGGGAAGGACTCAGCGATATGAGATATCTAAGAGTCTCTTCTATGCCAAGATGACTAAAGAGATACCAGTTATAACCATATCCTAAAGATGATTGAGTGGATAAAAAAACTCATAAGTTTAGGAATGATCAAAGAGGATAATCTGTGTGTGGCTCTTGTGCTTCAGTCCCTACCAGATTCCTTTTCTTACCTTGAGGTGAGTCTACATGAACTCCTCAATATATTGAGGGAGGCTGAGCACTATTAAGAAAGAGAAGTTACTTCTCTATGCTGGTGAGACCAGAAAGAAAAGGAATGCAAAAAAAGTCTCTTAAGAAGGAAAAGGGCAAAGGCAGACCGGGTAAAATAAAAGTTATTAAAAAAGACCCAAAAATGATAAAGGTCAATGCTTCCACTATGGCAAAGATAGGTATTGAAAAATGAACTGTAAGGAGTACCTTGCAAAGAGGGCGAAATAGAAGCTTGGAGAAACTTTAGGTACATTCATGATGATGTTGGGAAATCATGGGGGGCGACATCATATGCGCAGCGGAAGAACAAGAAAACAAAAATCCCCGATTCCCAAAAAGATGTTCGTCGTCGTGCGAAGATTGGTGCGCAAAAAATCCGCAAAACACAAAACTTGCGTATAGAGATTGTGTTACCTAGGGAGATCGTATATCCTTGTTTCCTTGCAGATCCTTAGGAGAGGGTGAAGGAGGTCAAGCGTCCTCCTCTCTAGCGGTGATCCACACAGTAGAGATGCGACGACGCTCCTCAAATCTCCAGGCCTACTCTGAGGTGGAGAGGGAGAGGAGAATAGGAAAGGCAAGCAAAGACTCTAGCCTATGAGGCTGTGAATCCCTCCTATTTATAGAGATCCCCGTGTCAAACCCTAATGGGTCCTTCCCTAGTGGGTATTGGATCTGCATCCAATAAGACAAGGGCTCCATCGGATATCTCATATCCGAACCTCTACTCATCGCAATGCCTACCATATGTGTGTGACCCTCTAGGCCCAATATCGAGCTAGCCGTGAGTCATACCTGTCAGAACTCCTTCTGACTAAGTGAATTATTATCTCTATAATAATTCACTTGACTCATCGACTACGGACGTACTAGGCCACTACGCCGTAGTCCCTAGACGATACAGGGGAATCCAATCCATTGGACCTATCTGTCCTCAGTTACCATGTACCTATAGTCCCTCATCCATCTAATATCCCAGAGACCGTAAATCGAGCATGGTTTTGTCAGACCCATACGATTTCTACTCGAGTCTCGCTCTAATCGGATTCTCCCAGTGAATTCTTTCTCTCTCAACCCGAATGACCCTGGCTAGGGATTTGTCTGAGCAAGAACACATGGGATATTCCTCTCATGACGCCGAGAGTGGATGATCCTCTATCGACACTCAATAGCCCTCGTAAGGTCGACTACCACTCCCAATGACCAGCTGTACTAGATCTGGGACAGCCAAACCTATAAGTCTGGTATCAAAGAGTGGAGCACTCATACAGGACATCCTTGGTGTCTCAAGTCTAAGGACCAGATACACCACTAGGACTACGGAATCGCTGTCTGACAATAAGGCATCATCAACCATCCAGCATTCCGTAAGCGGATCAATCAGTGAACTCATTCTCCAATGAGCACCTGTATTGTATCCCTAGTGTCCCTACACGAGCAGCTATGAGACCAGCTACATCCATCATATGGATGGGTATACAGCACACCAATCTATCCGGTTATCACGATGTGCCTCTCGAGTAACCTATGACCGGGATTATTTAGGATATGTGTTTAAAGGTGAATCGATCTCATTATCGTGATCTCATCACGATCCGATTCCCATTGCACAAATCCAAGGACATCACAATATATATATGCATTTATGCAATAGTTATAAAGTGATATATGCCAAAATATAATAAGCAAAAAGATTCTGTATCAAGTCACACGTGCCATCACTTACGTGATTGGCTTGCTGGGCACCTATGACTAGCAATCTCCCACTTGACCTAAAGCCAATCACCTATGTGTCTGATCCCCATCAGACTCCTGTGACACTCAAAGACAATATGAGAGAATGGCTTTGTCAGTGGATCGGCAATGTTATCTTCGGATGGAACTCTTTCCACTACTACATATCCTCGGGTTACGATCTCTCTTATAAGTTGGAACCTCCTCAGAACACTTCTGATGAGACCCGGGTTCCCTTATTTGAGTAATCACCCCATAGTTGTCGCAATATAAGGAAGTCGACTTGTCACTATCTGTATCGACTCCCAAATCTGTGATGAACTTCTTCACCCAGACTCCCTCCTTTGCTGCATCTAATGCAGCAATGTACTCCGCCTCTGTGGTCGAGTCAGTAGTGGTATCTTGCTTGGAACTCTTCCAGCACACTGCTCCTCCATTCAAGGTGTACACATACCCTGAATTCGACTCGTTATCATCGACATCAGACTGAAAAATTGAGTCAGTGAAGCCTTCAACCTTAAGGCTATTACCTCCATATACTAGTAAAAGATCCTTAGTCCTTCTCAAGTACTTAAGGATACACTTTACTGCTTTCCAGTGCTCCAAGCCTGGACCCGCCTGATACCTGCTCGTGACACTCAGAGCATGCGCTATATCAGGCCTAGTACATAGCATGACATACATGATAGACCCTATTGCTGAGGCATAAGGTATCATATTCATGTTTGCCCTTTGGAATTTTCCATGCCAAACCTTTTGACAATGGTTTCTATGTACTTGGACTGGGACAAGCCAAGCATCCTCTTGGATCTATCTCTATAGATTCTAATCCCCAAGATATAGGATGCTTCCCCTAAGTCCTTCATGGAGAAGTGTCTAGATAACCAAGCCTTTACTATGGATAGCATTCCTATGTCGTTCCCAATGATGAGGATGTCATCCACATATAACACCAAAAAGGTGATAGCGCTCCCACTTACCTTCCTGTACACACAAGGCTCATCTTTGTTCTTAACGAAGTTATAAGATCTGATTGACTCATCAAATCTTATGTTCTAACTTCGGGAAGCTTGATTTAGTCCATAAATGGATTTAAGCAACCTACACACTTTATCTGGGCAATTCTTGGACACGAATCCCTCAGGTTGCATCATATACACCTCCTCCTCGAGGTTCCCATTGAGGAAAGCGGTTTTCACATCCATCTGCCAAATCTCATAATCATAGTGTGCTGCAATATCCAATAGAATTCTGATGGATTTTAGCATTGCTACGGGTGAGAAGGTTTCGTCGTAGTCAACACCTTGCCTTTGACGATACCCTTTAGCCACTAGCCTTGCTTTATAGGTCTTTACCTTTCCATCTACTCCGATCTTTTTCTTAAAGATCAATTTGCAACCGATGGGTACAATATCTTCGAGCGCATCAACTAGGTTCCAAACCTTATTAGAGTACATAGAATTCATCTCAGAATTCATGGCTTCTTGCCATTTCCCGGAGTCTATACTCATAATAGCCTCCTCGTAGGTCTGAGGATCAATATCCTCAGCATCCTCTCCTCTAATATGTCCCACATATCTCTCATGAGGATGAGATACTCTATCAGACCTGCGTAAAGTTGAAACTTGTGTATTAGGTACCTGAACAGACTCGGGCTGTAGAGTGGTGCTTGAGCTTGGTTCTCTAACTTCGCTCAACTCTATCATTCTCCCACTGTCTCCGCCAAGAATGTGTTCCTTCTCAAGGAACACTGCTCTCTTAGCTACAAAGACCTTTTGGTCCTCGAGATGATAGAAGTAATACCCACAAGTTTCCTTGGGGTATCCCATAAATATGCATCGCAATGTCCTTGATTCTAACTTATCGGGGTTGTGTCTTTTAACGTGGGCTGGGCAGCCCCAAATCTTAACAACCTTAAGATCAGGCTTCTTCCCTTTCCATATCTCATATGGTGTAGACACTACCGACTTAGTTGGAACTCTGTTTAGAAGGTAAGCTGCGGTTTCTAGGGCATATCCCCAGAATGAGATGGGTAGGTCAGCGAAACTCATCATGGACCGTACCATATCTAATAAAGTACGATTTCTCCTTTCAGAGACACCATTGAGCTGAGGTGTGTAAGGAGGTGTCCATTGGGATAATATCACATGGTCCTTGAGGAACTAAGTAAACTCTGTACTTAAGTACTCACCTCCTCGATCTGATCGAAGAGTTTTGATACTCTTTCCAGTCTAGTTCTCCACCTCATTCTTATACTCTTTGAATTTCTCAAAGGCCTCGGACTTGTACTTCATTAAGTACACATATCCATACCTTGAGAAATCATCAGTAAATATAATGAAGTAGGAGTAACCTCCAATGGCATGAGTTGACATGGGTCCACATACATCACTATGTATGAGTTCCAACAACTCAGTGGCTCTCTCTCCAATTCCACTAAATGGAGAGTTGGTCAATTTTCCACGAATGCAAGGTTCACAAGTTGCATATGACACGTAGTCGAATGGATCTAGATATCCATCATTTAGCAACTTTTGAATCCTTCTTTCATGGATGTGACCTAGCCTACAATGCCATAGGTATACACTATTCACCTCATCTCGTTTCCTCTTAGACACTTACATTCATGATATGTGGAGTAGTGTCTTGCATAAACAAACCTTTATGCAATATTCCTCTCGTCAATCTCCCCTTAGCTTTGCTAGAATTTACAATAAATTGTAGATGTGATAAGCAATATTGGTATCCAATACCAATGCACTATCACAAAAATCTAACAATTGGAGATTGATCATGAATGTACTTGAAGCTTCACCAAGCTTCTTGTTTCGCCCTTTCTGCAAGGTACTCTTTGCAGTTCTTCTTCCAGTTCCCATCTTTACCACAATGGAAGCACTGGCCTTTGTCCTTTGCTGGGTCTTTCTTAGCAACCTTTGCTTTACCTTGTTTGCCCTTGCCCTTTCCCTTCTTAAGGGACCTTTCTGCTTTCCTTTTCTTTCTGGTCTCACCAGTGTAGAGAACTGGCTTCTCTTTCTTAATAGTACTCTCTGCCTCCCTCAACATATTGAGGAGCTCTGGGAGAGTCACCTCAAGCTTGTTCATATTAAAATTCATTATGAACTGTGAAAAGGAATCTGGTAGGGACTGAAGCACAATGTCCACACACAAGTTATCCTCTAGGACCATTCCTAGACCTGTGAGTTTCTCTATCCACTCAATCATCTTTAGGACATGGTTCTGAACCGGTGTCCCCTTAGTCATCCTAGCACGGAAAAGGCTCTTGGATATCTCATATCGTTGAGTCCTTCCCTGTTCCTCAAATAATTTGCGGACATATAGGAGAATGGATCTGGCATCCATCTTTTCATGTTGTCTCTGTAACTCTGGAGTCATAGAGCCCAACATATAGCACTGAGCAAGAGTGGAGTCATCAATGTACTTCACGTAGCGAGCGATCTCATCCTCGCTTGCCCCTTCTTCGGGCGTAGGCATCACTGTATCAAGGACGTACACGATTTTCTCCACTGTGAGAACAATTCTCAAGTTACGGAGCCAATCCGTATAATTTGGACCAGTGAGGCGGTTGACATCAAGTATGCCACGTAAGGGATTTAAAAGCGACATTTTCTGAAAATAAAGATGCAGCAGAAATGAATAACATGCATATTTTGCAAGAAATAAACTATCAAGATATGGACTTCTATCTTAATATGCTCCCACTATTTTACTAACGAGTCACGCGACACCCTCAGCACGTGAAACGGAAGTCTCCGGCAGACTTCTAGTGGGGATCAGGATCCAATCAGTGTCTTAGTGTAACCTCGAGGGACTCGACCAATCACACTAAGCCTAAAAGGTAGGCAACTCTTGCCGATCACAACTCCTTGTGATTCCCGTCCTGTTCGGCCTCCGAATCACCATGGCCTCGAGGGACTCGACCAACCACGATGGTCGGTTAAGTCAACACCTTCGTTACAAGATGAGTCTGATTTGATGATATACCCTCGAGGGACTCGACCAAGCATACCATGCCCTCAGGTCACCGGTGACATCTCTATGTCGTAAGCAAGATAGCGAATCGCGATATAGGTGAGTCTCGAGGGACTCGACCAACTCAACCTACACCGGGAATCGGTTCTTACTCACAACGATGGAAGGCCACGTGGGTCAATCTAATTGCCTCACGTTTACCGACTTAATATTATCGAGAGATGTTTCTATAATTTGGTCTCCTAATATGACATGTCACACATTTACATATTTAATATATATCTACATCGCATGCAAATATATATACATATCTAGTATGTGTATAAGCAATCACATCAGATGATCATGGACCACAACCTAATATGATTAGGCCCGAGCCAGTAGGCCTAATCACTCACATCAAGATCTATGTGTGCAACGGTGCATCTCCATGCCCTGTGATCATCCATCTCGTCCTCGTCAGTTCCGTCGACATCTTGATGCATCTCCATGCATCACGATCGTCCGTCTCGTGGGTACCGCTATCGCATCCACGGTCCCGCTGCACCTCCTCATGTGATTACAACTTAATCATAGGCACGCAGGCCCGACAATAAACGAGAAATATAATGGAGGCTCGCAGACCTCAATAATAATAATCACAAGTACACACATCACACGGTCCATGATCATCCGTCCATACATCATACATCACATGTATAAATAATCATCATCATGTAGGACTACTAGATAATAATAAAAATAATAATCAACTAAACCTTTTAATTAATTAATATTTTCTGAAATCAGGGACATATAGGGAATTTCTGAATTTATAGGGGTATTTTCGTAATTTAGACAAAAGACAGAAATTGGAATTTCTCAAATTCCGAGGGGCAAAACTGTCTTTTGCCCAGAAAACCCTAATGCCCTACTCCTTTTGCTGTTGCCGCCGCCGCCGTCACCCTGCTGGCGGCGGCCTGTGCGGCGGGGCGAGGGCACTGCCCTCGCCTACAGGCGGCACGCCCGCTGGCGGCGCTGCCGCTGCAGGTGGGCTCCCCCGCGGGCGCCGCTGCCTCCGCAGGCGGTGCTGTCCCGCCGGGCGGCCGCCCCTGTAGGGGGGGGTTTCGCCCGCGGGAGCAGCGGCGGCAGGCGCCGCTGCCCTACGGCGCCTCTGCCCGTGGGCTGCCAGCCCCGCCGGCAGCAAGGCTGCTGCAAGCAGGTCGCCGGCCGGCTACTGCAGACGCAGCCCCTGTGCTGCCCGCCTTCGGCTGCGCTTCACGCACGCAGATCGAGGGCAGCAACTGTTGCTGCCCTTTCTCGCTTTTGCGTCAACGATTTTGACGTCAAAATTCTTCCTAAACACAACACATGCAGTTAAAAACCAATCATTCGCACGAACAACCTGACTCTGATACCACTATTGGGAAATCATGGGGGGCGACATCATATGCGCAGCGGAAGAACAAGAAAACAAAAATCCCCGATTCCCAAAAAGATGTTCGTCGTCGTGCGAAGATTGGTGCGCAAAAAATCCGCAAAACACAAAACTTGCGTATAGAGATTGTGTTACCTAGGGAGATCGTATATCCCTGTTTCCTTGCAGATCCTTAGGAGAGGGTGAAGGAGGTCAAGCGTCCTCCTCTCTAGCGGTGATCCACACAGTAGAGATGCGATGACGCTCCTCAAATCTCCAGACCTACTCTGAGGTGGAGAGGGAGAGGAGAATAGGAAAGGCAAGCAAAGACTCTAACCTATGAGGCTGTGAATCTCTCCTATTTATAGAGATCCCGTGTCAAACCCTAATGGGTCCTTCCCTAGTGGGTATTGGATCTGCATCCAATAAGACAAGGGCTCCGTCGGATATCTCATATCCGAACCTCTACTCATCGCAATGCCTACCATATGTGTGTGACCCTCTAGGCCCAATATCGAGCTGGCCGTGAGTCATACCTGTCAGAACTCCTTCTGACTGAGTGAATTATTATCTCTGTAATAATTCACTTGACTCATCGACTACGGACGTACTAGGCTACTACGTCGTAGTCCCCAGACGATACAGGGGAATCCAATCCATTGGACCTGTCTGTCCTCAGTTACCATGTACCTATAGTCCCTCATTCATCTAATATCCCAGAGACCGTATATCGAGCATGGTGTTGTCAGACCCATACGGTTTCTACTCGAGTCTCGCTCTAATCGGATTCTCCCAGAGAACACTTTCTCTCTCAACCCGAATGACCCTGGCTAGGGATTTGTCTGAGCAAGAACACATGGGATATTCCTCTCATGACGCCGAGAGTGGATGATCCTCTATCGACACTCAATAGCCCTCGTAAGGTCGACTACCACTCCCAATGACCAGCTGTACTAGATCTGGGACAGCCAAACCTATAAGTCTGGTATCAAAGAGTGGAGCACTCATACAGGACATCCTTGGTGTCTCAAGTCTAAGGACCAGATACACCACTAGGACTACGGAATCGCTGTCTGATAATAAGGCATCATCAACCATCTAGCATTCCGTAAGCGGATCAATCAGTGAACTCATTCTCCAATGAGCACCTGTACTGTATCCCTAGTGTCCCTACATGAGCAGCTATGAGACCAGCTGCATCCATCATATGGACGGGTATACAGCACACCAGTCTATCCGGTTATCACGATGTCCCTCTCGAGTAACTTATGACCGGGATTATTTAGGATATGTGTTTAAAGGTGAATCGATCTCATTATCGTGATCTCATCACGATCCGATTCACATTGCACAAATCCAATGACATCACAATATATATATGCATTTATGCAATAGTTATAAAGTGATATACGCCAAAATATAATAAGCAAAAAGATTCTGTATCAAATCACACGTGCCATCACTTACGTGATTGGCTTGCTGGGCACCTATGACTAGCAGATGAATCTCCAGTTACTAATTTTTTTTTATAGTATATGGATATTGGATACCAGTAATACTTATTACATTTGTAATTTGTGGTAGATTCTGACAAAGCCTAGGAGATTAGTGAGGAACACTATATAATGGCTTGTTTATGTTAGATAATGTTCCATATATCATGAATGTAAGTGAGCCTAAGAGGAAATGAGAAGACGTGAACAATGCATATATGTGGCATTATAGGCTAGGTCACATCCATGAAGTAATGATTCAAAAGTTACTAAAGGATGGATATCTAGATCCATTCGACTATGAGTCATATGTGACTTGTGAACCTTGCTTTCGTGGAAAGATGGCTCACTCTCCATTTAGTGGAACCGGAGAGAGAGTCATTGAGTTGTTGGAACTCATATATAATGATGTATGTTGTCTCATATCAACTTATAGGTGGTTACTCCTACTTTATTATTTTTACTGACGATTTCTTAAGGTATGGACATATATAATTAATAAAGTACAAGTCTGAAGCCTTCAAGAAATTCAGAGAGTATAAGAATGAAGTGGAGAATCAAACTTGAAAGAGTATTAAGATTCTTGATTAGATCGAGGAGGTGAGTACTAAAGTACAAAGTTCACCCAGTTCCTAAAAAACCATGGGATTCTATCCTAGTAGACACCTCCTTATACACCCCAACTTAATAGTGTATCCGAAAAGAGGAATAACACATTATTAAACATGGTGCAGTCCACGATGAGTTTCGCCAACCTACCCATCTCATTCTAGGGATACGCCCTAAAGACCGCACCTTACCTTCCAAACAAAATTTCAACTAAGTTAGTAGTGTATACTCTATATAAGATATGAAAAGGGAAGAAACTCAATTTTTAGGTTGTTAATATTTGGGGCTGCTCTACCCACATCAAAAGATACAACTCTGACAAATTGGAATCTAGGATGAAATTATGCATATTCATAGGATACCCCAAGGAAACTAATAGGTATTATTTCTATCACCCTAAGGACCAAAAGGTCTTTATAGCCAAGAGAGCAGTATTCCTTAAGAAGGAACATATTCTTGGTGGAAACAATGAGAGTATGATAGAGTTGAGCGAGGTTGGAGAATCTAACTCAAGCACCATTCCACAGCCAGAGTCTGTTAAGGTACCTAGCACACAGGCTCCAACTTTACATAAGTTCGGTAGAGTGTCTTATCCTCCTAAGAGATATGTGCGATATATTAGAGGAGATGATGTTGAGGATATTGATCCTTAAACCTATGAGGAGGCTATTATGAGTATAGACTTTAGAAAGTAGCAAGAGGCCATAAATTCTAATATGGATTTCATATACTCCAATAAGGTTTGGAACCTAATTGATGCACCCGAGGGTATTGTACCCATTGGTTGCATGTGAATCTTCAAGAAGAAGAACATAGTAGATGAAAAGGTAGAGACCTATAAAGCAAGGCTAGTGGCTAAGGGGTATCGTCAAAGACAAGGTGTTGACTATGATGAAACCTTCTCACCCATAGCCATGTTAAAATCCATCCAAATTATATTGGCTATTGCAGTACACTATAATTATAAGATCTAGCAGATGGACGTGAAAATCACCTTCCTTAATAGTAACCTTGAGAAGGAGATATATATGATATATCCTGAGAGATTTGTGTCCTAGTCCAAATAATGTGTGTAGGTTGTTTAGGTTCATTTATGGACTGAAGTAAGCTTCTCGAAGTTTGAACATAAGATTTGATGAGATAATCAGATCTTATGACTTCATTAAGAACAAAGATGAGCCTTGTGCATACAATAAGGTAAGTAGGAGTGCTATCACCTTTTTGGTGCAATATATAGATGACATTCTAATCATTAGGAATGATAAAGGGATACTCTCCACAGTAAAGGCTTAATTATTTAGACACTTATCCATGAAAGACTTAGGGGAACCATCCTACATATTAGGGATTCAAATCTATAGAGATAGATCCAAGAGGATGCTTGGTTTATCTTAGTCCAAGTACATAGATACCATTGTCAAAAGTTTTAGCATGAAAATTTTCAAAAGAGGTCTCATACCGATGAGACATAGGATCTCGCTTTCTATGAGTATGTCCCCAAAGACCCTTGAAGAAATGACAAGCATGGATAGGAGACCCTATATATCGGTAATAGAGTCTATCATTATGTTATGCTATGTACCAGTCATGATATAATGTATGCTTTGAGTGTCACGAGCAGGTATCAAGTGGATCCAGGCTTGGAGTACTAAAAAGTAGTAAAGTGTTTCCTTAAGTACTTGAGAATGACTAAGGATATTTTACTAGTATATGGAGGAAGTAGCCTCAGAGTTGAGGGCTACACAAACTTGAACTTCCAATCCAATATCAATGATAACAAGTCTAGCTTAGGGTATGTGTTCACCATGAATAGAAGAGTAGTATGCTGGAAGAGTTACAAGCAAGATACTACTGCTAACTCGACCATAGAGACAGAGTACATTATTATGGCAGAGGCAGCAAAGGAGATAGTCTAGATGAAAAAGTTCATCATATATTTGGGAGTTGTGCTAGGCAACGAGGAGTTGATTCCCTTATATTGCGATAACTATGGGACAATTACTCAAATAAGAAAACCCGAGTCTTATCAAAAGTGTTATGCGGAGATTCCAGCTTATCAGAGAGATTGTCACCCAAAAAGATATAACAGTGGAAAGAGTTACATTCGAAAATAACATCGTAAATCCACTAGTAAAGTCGTTTTCTCAAATTGTCTTTTACCGTCACACGGGTTTGATAGGAATTAGACATAGAGGTGATTGACTTTAGGTCAAGTGGGAGATTGCTAGTCATAGGTGCTATGCAAGCTAATCACGTGAGTGATGGTATGTGTGACATAACATATACTCTTTTTATTTATTATATTATTTAATATTTTATCACTTTATATTACTTATTATATGAATATATTATGATGTTCATGGATTTGTGCAATGAGAATTGGATCATAATGAGATCACGATAATAAGATAAATTCACCGTTAAACACAAACTCTAAATAATCACAATCATAAGTTGCTCGAGAGAGACATCGAGATAACCGGACAAATCGGTATACTGTATACCCATACATATGATGGAGGTGGCTAGTCTCATAGTTTCTTATGTGGGAACACTAGAGATACAGTGCAGTTGCTCATTGGAGAATGAGTTCACTAATTGATCCGCTCACAAACTGTTGGATGGTTGATGATACCTTATTGTCATATGATGATTTCGTCATCCTAGTGATGTATCTAGTCCTTAGACTTGAGACATCAAGGATGTCCTATATGAGTACTCTACTCTTTGATATTGGACTTATAGGCTTGGAAGTTCCAAATCTAGCACAGTTGGTCATCGAGAGTGGCAAGCAACCTTACGAGAGCTATTGAGTGTCAATAGATGATCATCTATTCTCGATGTCATGAGAGGAATATCTCATGTATTCTTGGTCAGATAAATCCCTAGCCAGTGTCATTCAGATTGAAAGAGAAAGAGTTCTTCGGGAGAATCCGATTAGAGCGAGACTCGAGTAGAAACTATATAGGCCTAACAACACCATACCTGGTATATGGTCTCTAAGGTATTAGATGGATGAGGGACTGTAGATACATGGTAACTGAGGACAAATAGGTCCAATTGATTGGATTCCCTTGTATTATTTGGGGACTACGGCATATAGCCTAATACGTCCGTAGTCGATGAGTTGAGTGAATTATTATGGAGATAATAATTTACTAAGCTAGAAGGAGTTCTAATAGGTATAACTCATGACTAGCTCAATATTGGGCCTAGAGGGGCAAACACATATAGTAGGTGTTGCGACGAGTAGTGGTTCGGATATAAGATATCCATCGAAGTCCCTATCTTATTTGATATCCAATAAGCCCCTGAATTATTAGACCATATGGATGAGAGACAATAAGAGATTATTAGGTAGAGATCCACAAATCTAAGAGGCTTGGTAGTTGGATGGAGATCTAGTACCCAATATGGCATGATTCATTATGGTAAGTTGATAGGGGACTTCTATAAATAAGAGAGAACCAAAGGGCTATGAGCTAGGTTCGTTTGGGTTATTACCTTCTATTCTCGTCTCTCTCCCTCTCTTTCTCAACCTATAGCCCATATTTGGAGCGTGTGGACAACAAGAAGGGATATCTCCTTGTTAATTGTGTGGTGCACGTAGCGAGGAGGATTGTGCAACGATTTGAGGAGCGTCTTCGGAGTCCCTACCGTATGGATCACCACTAAAGAGGAGGTCGGTTGACCTTCTTCATCCTCTCCTATATATTTACAGATTTTCAGGGATATACGATCTCCTTATGTAACATAATTCCCCTTGTATGCCCAATTTTTTTATTTTTACGGGTTTTTATGTACCAATCTTCGTACGATAATGAGATCTTATTTTTATGTGAGAATTCTGGGATTTTATTTTATATTTTTCCGCTACGCATATGATGTCGTCCTAGATTTTTCAATAATCGTGACATATGGTCTTCTATTGTGATATCTAATTCTTTTGGCATGATGTCCAAACCTCTAGCATGAAGTCTATTCTTCGACACATTGATCAATCCTCTAGCTCGATATCTAATTCTTAACTCAACAATCCTCCGGCATAATATTTGATTCTTTTGCTTGACATTTGACCCTTCAGTGGTGGTCTGAGTCTACGATCAAAATATGTCTTACATCATTCATCTTAAAAATATATTAATTCATCAATTAATTTTATTATTAAATTCCAGATTTCAATACACCAACTCATACCATTGATTTCATTGCACATCACTGATAAAGACGTATCAATGTTTGATTTCTACCAAATGTATATTCTCTACTCATTTATATCTATATTATTTTATAAAAAAAAAAGTATGGATTGTCATTGTCATTATTATCAATCGTTGAAAATTTGAAAGCTTTGGTTAAGCTTAATTGGGTGACAATAGTTCGTTCTTTCATTTTTTTTAGAAGATTCTAGTAATTGGAGATGGAATTGTAGAGCCAAGCAAAATTAAAGTTTTTTTTTTTTTTTTGGCTATTTAAGAGGCTGCCTACCCCTGTTGTAGGTTAGGTACACATCTCTAGTTCAACAAATTACTTTATTAGAAATTTCTTATAATACGAATTAATCCTAATGTATACTTGATCTTTGATAGAGGTAGTTTTGTGAGCATATGGCATGCTTTAAATCAACAATCATCGTAGAATCATCATGATTGTGAAAATGGTCAATTCCTATATTATATTGGAAAACTATCAATAGAATGTTATTGAAAATATCATTTGAACAAGTAAGTATTTCCAAATTCAAATTTATAAGTGTAGGCTGTTTTGAAATTTTGTCCTAATTATTGCTCTTCATTTTTTTTAGATCATTATAGAGTTATATCCATTGCAATGTGAGACAGTTAATTTCAAATTTTCTACCAACTAGTGACATACCAGCTGAGGTACCACATAGTGAGGTACATTTCTCTAATTAGCAATACAAATTATATTTTTTTATTGAGATAGCTAGGTAATTAATACTATTCCAATTATGCAGGATCAAACTCATGATAGTGATACATGTATAGATGATGTCGCAATAGAGGATTCCAATCCATGTTAACCCTAATATTCAGAATAAAAATCCTTTGATAGATATCATGGGATGATTCATAATTTGCTTATGATATTTGAGGAAAATAGCCTCAATGATAATGTGATTGAAATCCTTGGTAAGGAGGAGTCATTAGGATGCAAGCAATGAAAACATTCGGTGGCAAAAGCTACTATACATATACCCTATCAAATGAGAAAGAACAACAAGAAAAACAAGAAGGGGAGCTACAGTGTAGAGAAGAAGAAGTAAATGGAGATCAAGTTGTTGGAGACAAGGGGGAATTGGAGAAAAACGAATTGGAAGAGAAGGATAACGAGGGTATGCCATGGAAGTCATGGAAGAGATGGAGATCCATTTAATTTTGATGGAACTATCATGGAAGGATGGACACCAAAGCACTATGAAAGTTTTCGAGAAGAGAAATAAGGATGCACACCAAACCACAATGGAAGTTCAACAGCCTATAAATAAGGAGGCAAATGTGGAGATCAGTTTCCTTCTCAATGAAAATGACAAATGTACTGACCAAAAGTCTGAGAAGGAGGAGGGCATTGTTAAGGAAATGGGAAGATTCTGAACCTATGATCTTATTAAGTTTTGTGAGATAACAATGTGTGTTGGATATAAACTTAATAACTTACCAAAAAACCTTAATTTTTTTTTTTTTTAATTTTGTAGAGGATTGAGAAACAAAAAGTTTTCGCAGAAGAAGCCGCATAAATCATATGCAATCTAAAGACATCATCGTGAGTTAGATGATATACTTTATGAATTGTTTGATTGTATGTAATAAGTTTGACATATGTGCTCCTATTATCATTATAATAGGATTGAGTTTGTAATAAGTATAACATATATGCTCCTATTATCAGGATAATTGGAGTGAGTTGGAACTATCATTGAAATTAGTTGGTGATTTGTATAGTTTTAATTGTTTACTTGTTGGTAACATGTAAATCTTCATTTCTTTCATCCTTTACTTGATGAGGTAATATTTATTATTTTAATTAAAAGCTGAAGAAAATGTTCTATATGTTTTAACGTTATAGCTTAAGTACCCAAACCATTTAGAATAATGGCCGACCGTACATGACTTTAGATGCCGTCACTAGCTTGGTAGACTAGAACACTTTCACGTTCGGAGAATTAATAGATGCATATTTTAGTAATGTTCTACTTTGGCATCATCGATAATGCCTATGTGCCATCGATATTCATGTTTCTCGAATTCAAGGTAAATATCTTTTGTTATTCGAAGGAATACTAAGGAATTTTGAGGTTATCAATATGTATCATTTTCACTCGAGAAAACTTTGGGCTCATTGGTATCACATTATTTCAATTTAGCCACAAGACTACTGATGAGATGCTGCATTGGCATTATAATTCATTGTTGAATAACCAAAAGTGTGTACCAAAATATTATGTCGTGGTAAGTATTCAGCCAATTCATCCTGGCTTGACAATTTTGATACACTATGTTAATGATATTGGTTGCAATGTTACAAGTAAGAACATTTAAGACAATGAATGAAATACAACTAGAGTGCTTGCATTCCGGGATTACAAAAATTATCATATCCAAGGTTTGGACATAGAAACATCAACCCTGTCCAAAGCAAATTGCATCGCAAGTCACTGTATCCAAAGAAAATATACCACACACATTGTGCAATCAATCAATTTTCTAATTAGTGACCTTTGTGTGTTTCAAGAATGATTGTGATATATATCTCACAAAGTATATCAAACAATTAGTTTTGGATATAAAGTTGTTTCGATTAGAGATTGCAGGAGCAATCTTGGAGGATCAATATTTTTGTGGAACATTCAATGATTGCTAGTTTGTACAGATTGTTAGTTGTACAGAGTTATAATTGATTGTAATAAGTTTTTTTAATCATACACAATGTATGATTTTTTATATTGATTGTAATTGTTCTTTGAAAACTAAACTATATATAGTTGCATCATCATGTTGTAAATAGTTGCTCTTACTAAGGGCCAAACATTGTACAAATGTTTAAGTTAATAAGAAGATATTGCTGTCAAGTTCAATTTGTATCCTAAATTTACGACTGTGATATATTGTAAAACTCCTATGTCTATTTTTAATTGCTCAGGTTGTTGCTCTGTGTTAAGTTAATATGAAGATATTGTTTATTGTTTTGGTCCTTAATAAGATTGTGTCTATTTTTAATTGCTCATATTGTTGCTCTGTTGTAAAACTACTTAGGCTCCATTGTATAGGGTTTCATCATAAAACTATTGACTTTTAGACAAAAAAAAAAAAAAGGAGCAATTTTGAGAACTGAGTTACATTGTTTTTGTTTTAAATAGCATGTCAATAGGCTGAATTTTTCTAATTTCACCTAAATTTGATAAGTTTTAATGCTTCCATGAACCAATTTGCAACATTTACACTCGTTAATTATTTTATAAGCAAAGGTTTGCAAAAAAAAAAAAAGATTTAGGATTTTAAATGAGCCTTTTGTGGTTAATTAAGATGTAAATGGCATGTATTTTTTTTCCAATTCAGCTAAATTTTATAAATTTTGACATTTTCGTGAACCAATTTACAACATTTACACTTTTTAATTAGTTTGAAAGCAATTCTGACTGTTTAATTCAAAAATAAGAAAATTTGGATGCAATTACACTATTGTGAATGGGTTAAATTTTTCTCAATTCATTAAATTTCATAGTTTTTTATGCTTTCATGAACAAATTTATAACATTTACACTTTTAAATTAGTTTAAAAGTAATTCTAAAAGTTTAGTTAATAAATAATAAGATTTAGATACAGCTAAACTATTTTTGAGTCCTATCGACAATATAATTGA
Source organism: Musa acuminata AAA Group (assembly GCF_036884655.1). NCBI lineage: Eukaryota > Viridiplantae > Streptophyta > Magnoliopsida > Zingiberales > Musaceae > Musa > Musa acuminata. The sequence continues at coordinate 20,999,448 of NC_088331.1, forward strand.
GTTTAAAACATTGGTTGAAAGTTTCAAACCTCATCCGACATATTTTTTTTTTCTTACATATTTTTGTATCTTAAATATTAGTGTAGCAATGGTGTACCTAACTAACTTACCAATGATTGAGGGTTTGAAATCTCATCCAATATATTTTCATTTTGCAACCTAAGATGCATCCTTCACAATCATATAGAAAAACTCATTGTGGCTATTATTGGTAGGTTTCTTCCCGAGGATCTATCATATATATATATACCATGAACTACAGGCAATCTACTATGGGATCATGGAAGTAAAAATTAGATCTTTTATATCTATTCATATGTGGTTTGATTCTAAGATTACAATTGAAATACTAAATAGGAAAAGTAGAAGCGCCATAGAAATGTTGGGCCAGAGTTGTTGAAATTACAAGCTTCTGTAGTCATTTCTAGGAAGCATAATTTTTCTTCTCTTTTCGAGAAGTTAACAAGTTTATTGACTTTCTTAAGCATCGGGAGAATTAAGCATAGAGTCGGACACATAATCTTTTTAGCAAATCTAATGCATATTTAGTTTGACTAATAAAAATGTCATTGCTTAGTTGCTTAATTTGTAAGCCTAAGAAAAAGGTTAATTCTCCTATCAAACTCATTTTAAATTTGAGACTCATGGTTTCAGCAAAAGATTCACAAAGAGATTCATTCGTAGAACCGAAGATAATATCATCAACATAAATCTGAACAATGAGAAAATTATTTTCAAAATTTTTGATAAACAATGTGGTATCGACCTTGCCTTTTGTGAAATTATTTTCAATAAAAAAAGTACTTAATCTATCATACCAAGCCCTTGGGGTTTGTTTTAAACCATAGAGAGCTTTGGTTAATTTAAATACATGATTAGGGAGGCTTTTATTTTCAAATCCGGGAGGTTGTTCAACATAAACTTCTTCATAAATAAAGCCATTAAGAAAAGCGCTTCTAACATCCATTTGAAACAACTTAAATTTGTTATTACTAGCATAGGCAAGGAGCATCCTTATGGCTTCTAATCTAGCCACAGGAGCGAAAGTTTCTTCGTAATCGATACCTTCTTCTTGGTTGAAACCTTTGGCCACTAATCTAGCCTTGTTTCTAACCACGATACCAGATTCATCTTGCTTGTTTCTAAAGACCCATTTAGTACCAATAACTAAATTATCATTTGGCCTACGAACAAGCTTCCATACCTCATTTCTCTCAAATTGATTTAACTCATCTTGTATTGCGATAATCCATGAATCATCTTTCATGGCTTCGTCAATACATTTAGGTTCAATTTGGGAGAGGAAAGCGGCGTTGGCACAGAAATTTTTAAGAGAAGAACGTGTTTGAACCCCCTTAGATGTATCTCCTAGGATTAGCTCCTTAGGATGAGCATCTACATACTTCCAATCCTTGGGTAAGGGTGTTTCGGAAGTGGATGCATCCAAGTTGCTAGTTGGAGATGGGGTTTCATTTAAATTCAAAGAATTAAAATTAACATCATCATCAAAATCATTTTCCTTGATTTTGGATGTCTCATTGAAAACAACATGAATGAATTCTTCTATAATTAAAGTTCTTTTATTGAAGATACAAAAAGCTTTAGAAACCGAAGAATAACCAAGAAAAATTCCATCATCAGATTTAGCATCAAATTTTCCTAAGGCATCTTTTTCGTTTGAGATAAAACACTTACACCCAAAAACTTTAAAATATGAAACATTGGGTTTTTTATTTTTCCACAACTCATAGGGAGTTTTGGTGAGTAAGGGTCTTACTAGAACTCTATTCAAAATATAGCATGCAGTGTTTACAGCTTCGGTCCAAAAGTATTTGGGTAGGCTATGTTCATTTAACATGGTTCTTGCCATTTCTTATAAATTTCTATTCTTTCTTTCTACTACTCCATTTTGTTGAGGATTTCTTGGAGTAGAGAAGTTGTGGTTGTATTCATTAGATTCACAAAATTCTTGGAAATCATGGTTTTGAAATTCTCCACCGTGATCACTTCGAATTGATGAAATCATAAAACCCTTTTCATTTTGAACAAGTTTACAAATCTTGGTGAAATATTTAAAGCATTTATTTTTGTGTTTCAAGAAGTAAGTCCATGTGTATCTACTATAGTCATCTACAATGACGAAGGCGTATTTGCTACCTCCTAGGCTTGATGTAGTGATTGGTCCAAACAAATCCATATGGATCAATTGTAAGGGCCTAGAGGTGCTTATTTGATTCTTAGATTTGAAACTACTCTTAATTTGTTTTCCTAATTGACAAGCATCACACACATTATCTTTGATGAACTTGATATGAGGAATTCCTCGTACAAGTTCTTTGAATGATATTTGAGTGATTAGTTTCATGCTAGCATGACCTAATCTCCTATGCCAAAGCCAAGCATCCTCATTCAAAACCGAGATACACATTTCATTGCAAAGATCATTGATGTCAATGGTGTATACGTTATTATGTTTTAATGCAATCATAGATGTATTTTGGTGTGGTTTTTCAATGATGCAAGCATTATATTCGAATTTGACGATATATTCTTTATCACATAATTGACTAATACTTAAGAGGTTATGTTTTAACCCATCAACTAACAAAATATCACTAATAAAGAAGTTGGATTTGTTACCTATAGCTCCTTTGCCAATGATTTTACCCTTGTTGTTGTCTCCGAAGGTGACATAGCCTTCGTTTATGCTAGTGAGCTTAGAGAATTGAGATGGATCTCCGGTCATATGTCTTGAGCATCCACTATCAAGGTACCATCTCTTGCTCTTAGCTTGTGATGGTGAATGTCTCTACAAGAAAGGATAATTTTTAGGTACCCATTTACTTTTGGGTGCCTCAAAAACTGATATACATTGTTTATTATGTTGCGTAAATGGTTCCTTTAGGAACCCAAATCAGTTTGTTCGGACTAATTTTCTTGAATGTGTTGAATCTCGTATTTTGATGATGAAACTACTTGATATATGTTTATGATTTAATCTGCGTTTTGAGTGACGCAGGATGCTTCGATCAGGATGAGACAATTAAAGCAGGATAATCATGTTGTGCCGAAGGAACATGTCAGAAGATTGGACGTCGGGCCGGTGGATCGGTCGACGTATCGACAGAAGGCTTCGGGCCGTGGACTCGGGCATCGGGCCAAGAAGAGCGGGTATTGTGCCAAGGATATCGGAGTTGCGGAGTCGACTGGCCGATTGGGCAATAGGCTGCAGAAGAGGACGATGCGCCGAAGAATCGGACGAAGCGTCGAGGGACCAATGACATGTCGGACAACTTGGTTAATTGCTTAGGATTAATTGTCTCGATCGAAGTTTTGTTTTGTTGTGCAGGATTAACTACGATGAAAGTTAGACAAGCAGTAGGAGTTGCGCCGGAGTCAAGATCATGATCAAGTTGGGAGTTCGAGAGTTCGACGGAAGTTCGGACGGTCGTCGGAGGTTCAGCGAGAACAGATCCGAGAAGTCCAGAAGCTTGCCAAGCGAAGCTCGTCGGAACTCGCCAAGTGGATCGTCGCAAAGTCCAGGAGTATGCCGGATGTCCGCAGAAGGATCACCGAGGGTTTATCGGATGATCAACGGAAGTTGGCCGGAAACTCGCCGGAAGAAGCGATTGACGCATCGGAGCAAAGCTGCAGAAGTTGTCTTAGAGTTAATCGTAGTTAGCATGATGATTAAGCATGAAAATGGGAGGTGAACCCATTAGCTTAATCTTGGGGCAATTGGGCCCCTGAAAAGATTCAAATTGGGCCGAATGGAGTGAACCATTCGGACCCTGATTGCACCAGGAGGTGCAACCGCCCCAGCCAGGAGGTGCAACCGCCTGGGCTGTAAGGTTGGGAGGTGCAACCGCCCCAGCCAGGAGGTGCAACCGCCAGGGCTGCGAGGCTGGGAGGTGCAACCGCCCCAGCCAAGAGGTGCTACCGCCCAGAGCTCAGTCTTCGAGCTAGACTGGGCGGTGCAACCTCCTCTGTCAAGAGGTAGCACCGCCAGAGCTCAAGTTTCGAGCTCTGCCAGGCGATGCAACCACCGAGCTCAGGCAGAGAGGTGCATCAGCCTGAGCTCAGTCTCGAGCTCTGCCAGGTGATGCAATCACCAAGCTCAGTCTTCGAGCTCTGGCAGAGAGGTGCATCAGCCTGAGCTCAGTTTCGAGCTCTGCCAGGTGATGCAACCACCGAGCTCAGTTTCGAGCTCTGCCAGGTGATGCAACCACCGAGCTCAGTCTTCGAGCTCTGCCAGGTGATGCAACCATCGAGCTCAGTCTTCGAGCTCTGGCAGAGAGGAGCAATCGCCTGAGCTCAGTCTTCGAGCTCTGCCAGGCGGTGGCACCTCTCCAGTCAAGAGGTGCAACCGCCTGATCCCAGAATTCTGGGATTTGATCGATTTGATCGTTTTGAGCTCGAATTTTGAATTGGGTTGGGGCCTATAAATACCCCACCCATTCAGCACTGAAAAGATACAGACCTACACCGAAATCTTGATCTTTTCTGTGATTCTAAGAAGCTCAAAAGTGTTGTAAAGCCTTTAAGTCTCCTCCTTCTGTTCTTCAAGTTTTCAATTGTAAAGTGAGGAGAGAAAGGTCTGTAAAGGTTGTCTCCTAAGCCTGTCAAAAGGAGAGAAACTGTAAAAGGGCAGTTAGCCTTCGCCCATTGAAGGAAGGCACCTAGTTGACGTCGGCAACCTCGTCGGTGGAGGAAGCCAAAAGTGGAGTAGGTCAAGGCTGACCGAACCACTCTAAATCTCTGGTTTGCGTTTATTTTCGAGCACTTTATCATTACTGCAAACCTCCTTCATCACTACTGCTCTCTGTGCTTTCACGAACAAGTTCTAAGTGCTGTTCTTCCGAATCTGCATTCAGACGTAAATTCGTATTTTCATACATTACAGTTTACGTTTACGTTTGATTCTGCAGAACTGTCTTCCGTGCTTTTACGAACGAGCTTCTTTGCAGTTTACACTTACATTTTGATCCTATTGATAACTACAAACTGTCCTCTACAATTTTACGAACGAGTTTCAACATTTAGACGTAAAACTGCATTCAGACGTAAATCGGCTTTCCTCGCTCAATCATCAGATTTCAGTTCACGTTTACGTCTTGATTTCAACTGCATACTGCCTTCTGCAAGTATACAAACAAGTTTCAAAGTTTAGACGTAAATCTGCGTCTAGACGTAAAACTGCGTTTAGACGTAAATCTGCGTTTAGACGTAAATCTGAGTTTAAGACGTAAATCTGAGTTTAGACGTAAATCTGCGTTTAGACGTAAAACTGCGTTTAGACATAAATCTGCGTTTAGACGTAAATCTGCGTTTAGACGTAAATCTGCGTTTAGACGTAAATCTGCGTTTAGACGTAAAACTGCGTTTAGACGTAAATCTGAGTTTAGACGTAAACTGCGCTTAGACGCAATCTGCGCTTAGACGCAAACTGCACTTAGATACAAACTGAGAATTTGCTTTTGCATCATAATAGTTTTTGAACGAACGCAGCTTTTGGTTTTTAATCGCTATAAGATTTCCGCTGCACTAATTCACCCCCCCCCTCTTAGTGCTCTCGATCCTAACAATTGGTATCAGAGCTTGGTATTTCTCATTTCGGATTTACACCCGAGAGAAATGACTTTTCAAGAGGGCTGTTCGGTCCTTCGTCCACCGTTCTTTAACGGATTGGACTACACTTATTGGAAAACTCGAATGAGAGTTTTCTTAATTTCTCTAAATCTGGATTTATGGAATATCATTGAAAACGGTTTTCAACTTCCCTCCAAACCGATGATCGAATGGTCGGATTTGGAGAAGAAGAATTTTTCTTTAAACGCAAAGGCTATGAATGCCTTATTTTGCGCATTGGACAAAAATGAGTTCAATCGGATTTCTACGTGTGAAACGGCTTTCGATATTTGGCGCACTCTTGAAATCACGCACGAGGGAACTAGTAGAGTCAAAGACTCGAAAGTTAATATTTTACTGCTTGATTTCGAGCTTTTTCATATGAAACCAAACGAAACCATTGTTGACATGTACACCCGATTTACGGATGTCGTCAATGGTTTGAAATCACTTGGTAAAAGCTTTTCGGATTTTGAACTCGTTAACAAAGTTTTGCGCTCACTTTCTAAAACTTGAGATTCAAAAGTAACTGCTATTCAAGAATCGAAAAACTTGAACCAATTTCCACTTGAAGAACTAATTGGTTCATTGATCACATATGAAATGACGTGCAATGCACGTGAAGAACTTGAGAACCACCTTCCAAAGAACAGGAAGGATTTGGGACATAGAATATTTGAAGACCACTCGAGCATAAGCTCAAGTGATGGTGAACTTAAACTACAAATGAAACGAAAATTAAAAAGCAAAAAGAATCAAACTACTTGCTTTAAACGCAAGAAGAAGAACAAAAATTGGGATGAATCGAGCTCCTCCGAAGAAGAGAAAGTCAACAAAAGCAAGGCGGCAAACTACGCCTTAACAGCCTACAATGATGAGGTAATCGAAATCCCCCTAATTTACTTCGAAATTACATGATGCTTTTCATGATGCATTTTTCTTTTTCTTTAAATTTTCTTGAAAATTATATTTTTAATAATTTAATAATGAAAATGCAAAAATATGATCATGCTTGTAATCTTGAAAATGATAATGAAAATTGCATGTCTTATGTTAATGCAAGATAGAAATCTAATGATTTTACACCTAGTGAGATTAATCTTATTTATGTGCTTGAGAAGCAAGAATGTATATTTTGATGATTTTCATATTGCTTTTCAATGACGATACATGGCTTTTGTCTGGAAGGCTTGATATTTTTCATTGTCTTTGTTTATTAAATATAATGTATGGTTTTGACATAAAAATAAAGATTTGAGCATGCTATTATAAAGTCAATCATAAATTAAAACTAAAGAAGTTTTAGGCATTTATAAGAATCATTCAAAATTATGTTCAATGAAACCTTGCTTAATGTTGCAATGAAAATATTAAAGTTATACTTGATGATTTCAGATTTGACAAATGCTACACTTTAAATATGAATCATTCTTCAATCAGATTAAATGCTTCAATCATTTTCTATCTCTAAGAGTTCTCGATTTTGGTGAAATACAAGTGATAAATTCATTTATGATATCTTGTAAATCACTTGAATTATGAATGAGTTTTACTTTTTTATGATGTGTTAAAAGAATCACTTAAAAAGAAAATGTTTTTCCCATTTTATCGAGATTAATGATTTCATGATATTATGTGAATCTCGAAACTGATTTTGATGAAATAGTAATAACGTTATTCATGTTATGAATCTTAAAAATGATTGAAATATTTAACACTTTTATGCTCTTCCCCCTACTTTCTTCTTGTTTTCAATGATAAAATGGGGAGAAGTTGTGATCATGCATGGTAGGATATAATTTGACAAAATTGATACCATCATGATATGAAACATTTATAATGTACAATTATGCATGCAATACTTGTGCTTTCTAATTATAATGTGATGTATTGCATATGATGTAAATCATGATTTAAAATGCTATGAGTGCCAAGTTACACATTTTGAGAAGAAATTGTTATATTGAAATATTAATGTAATTATGAATGGTGATATGATATCATGCATGTAATACTTCAATTTATGATAATGATGCATGCTATGATAAAATATTCATGATGAAAAATTATCTTGACATTCATAACTTGATTATTCATCATTTGTCATGATTTTGAAATCGTTGTAAAAGGAAAAGAGAACTACAAAACTGTATTCTCTCTTTCTTTTTTACAATGACAAAGGGGGAGATAGCTAGCTTGTACAAGTCAAGAAGATGCAAAAACTTGATTTGCTAGCTTACCTATTTTAAGAAGCAAAGATTGCTAACTTGCTTATTTCAAGAAGAAAAATTGTCTTCTTGAACATCACTATCTTGAATATCTTAAGAAGCAAAACTTGCAATTTGCACATTGCAATAGGAAGCAAGAATCATGAGCTTACACAAGAAATTTATCTTGCATTTGCTTTCGAAATTTTTGCTAGCTTATATATTGTGGAACTTGTATATCGTAAAAATTGCTAGCTTGTTGGTCTAAAGAGAAGCAAAAAGTTGCTATCTCAAAAGAAGCAAATGTGCTATCTTGCCTATCTCAAGAGGCAAAAATGCTAACTTGCGCATCTAGCAAAGTGAGCAAAATTTTCAAGAAGCAAGAGTTGCCTTTTTGAACATCTCTAATTTGCTAGCTTGCATGATGTAGAACTTGCTATCTTGAACATTACCAAAAGTGCTATCTTATATGCTATAAAACTTGCATATCTAAAACTTGATAGCATGAATGTTCTAAGCATGATGTAACACTTGCTAAATCTTCTAGCTCCAAGATTGCATGATGATAAAACTTGATACTATGTTTTTCATGCAATGAGTTGAACCAATATCACACACAAACACTTGATTGTGATACTTCTCCTTTTTTTTTTATGACAAAGGGGGAGAAGTATGTTGATGAAAGTATGTTGATGACATGACATGTGATGCATAAGTTTATGCATATGTTCATGTTGTCGTATTGCAAGTATTCATGATGAATATTGCAATGACTTGAATTCAGTTTGAATTCAAGGTTCTATCAATATGGCATATTGATAGGGGGAGTTTGTTTAAACTCCGGGAGTTAAGTTTAACTCCGTCATCAAGTGGTTGTCATCATCAAAAAGGGGGAGATTGTTGAATCTCGTATTTTGATGATGAAACTACTTGATATATGTTTATGATTTAATCTGCGTTTTGAGTGACGCAGGATGCTTCGATCAGGATGAGACAATTAAAGCAGGATAATCATGTTGTGCCGAAGGAACATGTCAGAAGATTGGACGTCGGGCCGGTGGATCGGTCGACGTATCGACAGAAGGCTTCGGGCCGTGGACTCGGGCATCGGGCCAAGAAGAGCGGGTATTGTGCCAAGGATATCGGAGTTGCGGAGTCGACTGGCCGATTGGGCAATAGGCTGCAGAAGAGGACGATGCGCCGAAGAATCGGACGAAGCGTCGAGGGACCAATGACATGTCGGACAACTTGGTTAATTGCTTAGGATTAATTGTCTCGATCGAAGTTTTGTTTTGTTGTGCAGGATTAACTACGATGAAAGTTAGACAAGCAGCAGGAGTTGCGCCGGAGTCAAGATCATGATCACGTTGGGAGTTCGAGAGTTCGACGGAAGTTCGGACAGTCGTCGGAGGTTCAGCGAGAACAGATCCGAGAAGTCCAGAAGCTTGCCAAGCGAAGCTCGTCGGAACTCGCCAAGTGGATCGTCGCAAAGTCCAGGAGTATGCCAGATGTCCGCAGAAGGATCACCGAGGGTTTATCGGATGATCGACGGAAGTTGGCCGGAAACTCGCCGGAAGAAGCGATTGACGCATCGGAGCAAAGCTGCAGAAGTTGTCTTAGAGTTAATCGTAGTTAGCATGATGATTAAGCATGAAAATGGGAGGTGAACCCATTAGCTTAATCTTGGGGCAATTGGGCCCCTGAAAAGATTCAAATTGGGCCGAATGGAGTGAACCATTCGGACCCTGATTGCACCAGGAGGTGCAACCGCCCCAGCCAAGAGGTGCAACCGCCTGGGCTGTAAGGTTGGGAGGTGCAACCGCCCCAGCCAGGAGGTGCAACCGCCAGGGCTGCGAGGCTGGGAGGTGCAACCGCCCCAGCCAAGAGGTGCTACCGCCCAGAGCTCAGTCTTCGAGCTAGACTGGGCGGTGCAACCTCCTCTGTCAAGAGGTAGCACCGCCAGAGCTCAAGTTTCGAGCTCTGCCAGGCGATGCAACCACCGAGCTCAGTCTTCGAGCTTAGGCAGAGAGGTGCATCAGCCTGAGCTCAGTCTCGAGCTCTGCCAGGTGATGCAATCACCAAGCTCAGTCTTCGAGCTCTGGCAGAGAGGTGCATCAGCCTGAGCTCAGTTTCGAGCTCTGCCAGGTGATGCAACCACCGAGCTCAGTTTCGAGCTCTGCCAGGTGATGCAACCACCGAGCTCAGTCTTCGAGCTCTGCCAGGTGATGCAACCATCGAGCTCAGTCTTCGAGCTCTGGCAGAGAGGAGCAATCGCCTGAGCTCAGTCTTCGAGCTCTGCCAGGCGGTGGCACCTCTCCAGTCAAGAGGTGCAACCGCCTGATCCCAGAATTCTGGGATTTGGTCGATTTGATCGTTTTGAGCTCGAATTTTGAATTGGGTTGGGGCCTATAAATACCCCACCCATTCAGCACTGAAAAGATACAGACCTACACCGAAATCTTGATCTTTTCTGTGATTCTAAGAAGCTCAAAAGTGTTGTAAAGCCTTTAAGTCTCCTCCTTCTGTTCTTCAAGTTTTCAATTGTAAAGTGAGGAGAGAAAGGTCTGTAAAGGTTGTCTCCTAAGCCTGTCAAAAGGAGAGAAACTGTAAAAGGGCAGTTAGCCTTCGCCCATTGAAGGAAGGCACCTAGTTGACGTCGACAACCTCGTCGGTGGAGGAAGCCAAAAGTGGAGTAGGTCAAGGCTGACCGAACCACTCTAAATCTCTAGTTTGCGTTTATTTTCGAGCACTTTATCATTACTGCAAACCTCCTTCATCACTACTGCTCTCTGCGCTTTCACGAACAAGTTCTAAGTGCTGTTCTTCCGAATCTGCATTCAGACGTAAATTCGTATTTTCATACATTACAGTTTACGTTTACGTTTGATTCTGCAAAACTGTCTTCCGTGCTTTTCCGAACGAGCTTCTTTGCAGTTTACACTTACATTTTGATCCTATTGATAACTGCAAACTGTCCTCTACAATTTTACGAACGAGTTTCAACATTTAGACGTAAAACTGCATTCAGACGTAAATCGGCTTTCCTCGCTCAATCATCAGATTTCAGTTCACGTTTACGTCTTGATTTCAACTGCATACTGCCTTCTGCAAGTATACAAACAAGTTTCAAAGTTTAGACGTAAATCTGCGTCTAGACGTAAAACTGCGTTTAGACGTAAATCTGCGTTTAGACGTAAATCTGAGTTTAAGACGTAAATCTGAGTTTAGACGTAAATCTGCGTTTAGACGTAAAACTGCGTTTAGACGTAAATCTGCGTTTAGACGTAAATCTGCGTTTAGACGTAAATCTGTGTTTAGATGTAAAACTGCGTTTAGACGTAAATCTGAGTTTAAACGTAAACTGCGCTTAGACGCAAAACTGCGCTTAGACGCAATCTGCGCTTAGACGCAAACTGCACTTAGATACAAACTGAGAATTTGCTTTTGCATCATAATAGTTTTTGAACGAACGCAGCTTTTGGTTTTTAATCGCTATAAGATTTCCGCTGCACTAATTCACCCCCCCCCCTCTTAGTGCTCTCGATCCTAACAATTGGTATCAGAGCTTGGTATTTCTCATTTCGGATTTACACCCGAGAGAAATGACTTTTCAAGAGGGATGTTCGGTCCTTCGTCCACCGTTCTTTAACGGATTGGACTACACTTATTGGAAAACTCGAATGAGAGTTTTCTTAATTTCTCTAAATCTGGATTTATGGAATATCATTGAAAACGGTTTTCAACTTCCCTCCAAACCGATGATCGAATGGTCGGATTTGGAGAAGAAGAATTTTTCTTTAAACGCAAAGGCTATGAATGCCTTATTTTGCGCATTGGACAAAAATGAGTTCAATCGGATTTCTACGTGTGAAACGGCTTTCGATATTTGGCGCACTCTTGAAATCACGCACGAGGGAACTAGTAGAGTCAAAGACTCGAAAGTTAATATTTTACTGCTTGATTTCGAGCTTTTTCATATGAAACCAAGCGAAACCATTGTTGACATGTACACCCGATTTACGGATGTCGTCAATGGTTTGAAATCACTTGGTAAAAGCTTTTCGGATTTTGAACTCGTTAACAAAGTTTTGCGCTCACTTTCTAAAACTTGAGATTCAAAAGTAACTGCTATTCAAGAATCGAAAAACTTGAACCAATTTCCACTTGAAGAACTAATTGGTTCATTGATCACATATGAAATGACGTGCAATGCACGTGAAGAACTTGAGAACCACCTTCTAAAGAACAGGAAGGATTTGGGACATAGAACATTTGAAGACCACTCGAGCATAAGCTCAAGTGATGGTGAACTTAAACTACAAATGAAACGAAAATTAAAAAGCAAAAAGAATCAAACTACTTGCTTTAAACGCAAGAAGAAGAACAAAAATTGGGATGAATCGAGCTCCTCCGAAGAAGAGAAAGTCAACAAAAGCAAGGCGGCAAACTACGCCTTAACAGCCTACAATGATGAGGTAATCGAAATCCCCCTAATTTACTTCGAAATTACATGATGCTTTTCATGATGCATTTTTCTTTTTCTTTAAATTTTCTTGAAAATTATATTTTTAATAATTTAATAATGAAAATGCAAAAATATGATCATGCTTGTAATCTTGAAAATGATAATGAAAATTGCATGTCTTATGTTAATGCAAGATAGAAATCTAATGATTTTACACCTAGTGAGATTAATCTTATTTATGTGCTTGAGAAGCAAGAATGTATATTTTGATGATTTTCATATTGCTTTTCAATGACGATACATGGCTTTTGTCTGGAAGGCTTGATATTTTTCATTGTCTTTGTTTATTAAATATAATGTATGGTTTTGACATAAAAATAAAGATTTGAGCATGCTATTATAAAGTCAATCATAAATTAAAACTAAAGAAGTTTTAGGCATTTATAAGAATCATTCAAAATTATGTTCAATGAAACCTTGCTTAATGTTGCAATGAAAATATTAAAGTTATACTTGATGATTTCAGATTTGACAAATGCTACACTTTAAATATGAATCATTCTTCAATCAGATTAAATGCTTCAATCATTTTCTATCTCTAAGAGTTCTCGATTTTGGTGAAATACAAGTGATAAATTCATTTATGATATCTTGTAAATCACTTGAATTATGAATGAGTTTTACTTTTTTATGATGTGTTAAAAGAATCACTTAAAAAGAAAATGTTTTTCCCATTTTATCGAGATTAATGATTTCATGATATTATGTGAATCTCGAAACTGATTTTGATGAAATAGTAATAACGTTATTCATGTTATGAATCTTAAAAATGATTGAAATATTTAACACTTTTATGCTCTTCCCCCTACTTTCTTCTTGTTTTCAATGATAAAATGGGGAGAAGTTGTGATCATGCATGGTAGGATATAATTTGACAAAATTGATACCATCATGATATGAAACATTTATAATGTACAATTATGCATGCAATACTTGTGCTTTCTAATTATGATGTGATGTATTGCATATGATGTAAATCATGATTTAAAATGCTATGAGTGCCAAGTTACACATTTTGAGAAGAAATTGTTATATTGAAATATTAATGTAATTATGAATGGTGATATGATATCATGCATGTAATACTTCAATTTATGATAATGATGCATGCTATGATAAAATATTCATGATGAAAAATTATCTTGACATTCATAACTTGATTATTCATCATTTGTCATGATTTTGAAATCGTTGTAAAAGGAAAAGAGAACTACAAAACTGTATTCTCTCTTTCTTTTTTACAATGACAAAGGGGGAGATAGCTAGCTTGTACAAGTCAAGAAGATGCAAAAACTTGATTTGCTAGCTTACCTATTTTAAGAAGCAAAGATTGCTAACTTGCTTATTTCAAGAAGAAAAATTGTCTTCTTGAACATCACTATCTTGAATATCTTAAGAAGCAAAACTTGCAATTTGCACATTGCAATAGGAAGCAAGAATCATGAGCTTACACAAGAAATTTATCTTGCATTTGCTTTCGAAATTTTTGCTAGCTTATATATTGTGGAACTTGTATATCGTAAAAATTGCTAGCTTGTTGGTCTAAAGAGAAGCAAAAAGTTGCTATCTCAAAAGAAGCAAATGTGCTATCTTGCCTATCTCAAGAGGCAAAAATGCTAACTTGCGCATCTAGCAAAGTGAGCAAAATTTTCAAGAAGCAAGAGTTGCCTTCTTGAACATCTCTAATTTGCTAGCTTGCATGATGTAGAACTTGCTATCTTGAACATTACCAAAAGTGCTATCTTATATGCTATAAAACTTGCATATCTAAAACTTGATAGCATGAATGTTCTAAGCATGATGTAACACTTGCTAAATCTTCTAGCTCCAAGATTGCATGATGATAAAACTTGATACTATGTTTTTCATGCAATGAGTTGAACCAATATCACACACAAACACTTGATTGTGATACTTCTCCTTTTTTTTTTATGACAAAGGGGGAGAAGTATGTTGATGAAAGTATGTTGATGACATGACATGTGATGCATAAGTTTATGCATATGTTCATGTTGACGTATTGCAAGTATTCATGATGAATATTGCAATGACTTGAATTCAGTTTGAATTCAAGGTTCTATCAATATGGCATATTGATAGGGGGAGTTTGTTTAAACTCCGGGAGTTAAGTTTAACTCCGTCATCAAGTGGTTGTCATCATCAAAAAGGGGGAGATTGTTGAATCTCGTATTTTGATGATGAAACTACTTGATATATGTTTCTGATTTAATCTGCGTTTTGAGTGACGCAGGATGCTTCGATCAGGATGAGACAATTAAAGCAGGATAATCATGTTGTGCCGAAGGAACATGTCAGAAGATTGGACGTCGGGCCGGTGGATCGGTCGACGTATCGACAGAAGGCTTCGGGCCGTGGACTCGGGCATCGGGCCAAGAAGAGCGGGTATTGTGCCAAGGATATCGGAGTTGCGGAGTCGACTGGCCGATTGGGCAATAGGCTGCAGAAGAGGACGATGCGCCGAAGAATCGGACGAAGCGTCGAGGGACCAATGACATGTCGGACAACTTGGTTAATTGCTTAGGATTAATTGTCTCGATCGAAGTTTTGTTTTGTTGTGCAGGATTAACTACGATGAAAGTTAGACAAGCAGCAGGAGTTGCGCCGGAGTCAAGATCATGATCACGTTGGGAGTTCGAGAGTTCGACGGAAGTTCGGACAGTCGTCGGAGGTTCAGCGAGAACAGATCCGAGAAGTCCAGAAGCTTGCCAAGCGAAGCTCGTCGGAACTCGCCAAGTGGATCGTCACAAAGTCCAGGAGTATGCCAGATGTCCGCAGAAGGATCACCGAGGGTTTATCGGATGATCGACGGAAGTTGGCCGGAAACTCGCCGGAAGAAGCGATTGACGCATCGGAGCAAAGCTGCAGAAGTTGTCTTAGAGTTAATCGTAGTTAGCATGATGATTAAGCATGAAAATGGGAGGTGAACCCATTAGCTTAATCTTGGGGCAATTGGGCCCCTGAAAAGATTCAAATTGGGCCGAATGGAGTGAACCATTCGGACCCTGATTGCACCAGGAGGTGCAACCGCCCCAGCCAGGAGGTGCAACCGCCTGGGCTGTAAGGTTGGGAGGTGCAACCGCCCCAGCCAGGAGGTGCAACCGCCAGGGCTGCGAGGCTGGGAGGTGCAACCGCCCCAGCCAAGAGGTGCTACCGCCCAGAGCTCAGTCTTCGAGCTAGACTGGGCGGTGCAACCTCCTCTGTCAAGAGGTAGCACCGCCAGAGCTCAAGTTTCGAGCTCTGCCAGGCGATGCAACCACCGAGCTCAGTCTTCGAGCTCAGGCAGAGAGGTGCATCAGCCTGAGCTCAGTCTCGAGCTCTGCCAGGTGATGCAATCACCAAGCTCAGTCTTCGAGCTCTGGCAGAGAGGTGCATCAGCCTGAGCTCAGTTTCGAGCTCTGCCAGGTGATGCAACCACCGAGCTCAGTCTTCGAGCTCTGCCAGGTGATGCAACCATCGAGCTCAGTCTTCGAGCTCTGGCAGAGAGGAGCAATCGCCTGAGCTCAGTCTTCGAGCTCTGCCAGGCGGTGGCACCTCTCCAGTCAAGAGGTGCAACCGCCTGATCCCAGAATTCTGGGATTTGATCGATTTGATCGTTTTGAGCTCGAATTTTGAATTGGGTTGGGGCCTATAAATACCCCACCCATTCAGCACTGAAAAGATACAGACCTACACCGAAATCTTGATCTTTTCTGTGATTCTAAGAAGCTCAAAAGTGTTGTAAAGCCTTTAAGTCTCCTCCTTCTGTTCTTCAAGTTTTCAATTGTAAAGTGAGGAGAGAAAGGTCTGTAAAGGTTGTCTCCTAAGCCTGTCAAAAGGAGAGAAACTGTAAAAGGGCAGTTAGCCTTCGCCCATTGAAGGAAGGCACCTAGTTGACGTCGGCAACCTCGTCGGTGGAGGAAGCCAAAAGTGGAGTAGGTCAAGGCTGACCGAACCACTCTAAATCTCTGGTTTGCGTTTATTTTCGAGCACTTTATCATTACTGCAAACCTCCTTCATCACTACTGCTCTCTGCGCTTTCACGAACAAGTTCTAAGTGCTGTTCTTCCGAATCTGCATTCAGACGTAAATTCGTATTTTCATACATTACAGTTTACGTTTACGTTTGATTCTGCAGAACTATCTTCCGTGCTTTTACGAACGAGCTTCTTTGCAGTTTACACTTACATTTTGATCCTATTGATAACTGCAAACTGTCCTCTACAATTTTACGAACGAGTTTCAACATTTAGACGTAAAACTGCATTCAGACGTAAATCGGCTTTCCTCGCTCAATCATCAGATTTCAGTTCACGTTTACGTCTTGATTTCAACTGCATACTGCCTTCTGCAAGTATACAAACAAGTTTCAAAGTTTAGACGTAAATCTGCGTCTAGACGTAAAACTGCGTTTAGACGTAAATCTGCGTTTAGACGTAAATCTGAGTTTAAGACGTAAATCTGAGTTTAGACGTAAAACTGCGTTTAGACATAAATCTGCGTTTAGACGTAAATCTGCGTTTAGACGTAAATCTGCGTTTAGACGTAAATCTGCGTTTAGACGTAAAACTGCGTTTAGACGTAAATCTGAGTTTAGACGTAAACTGCGCTTAGACGCAATCTGCGCTTAGACGCAAACTGCACTTAGATACAAACTGAGAATTTGCTTTTGCATCATAATAGTTTTTGAACGAACGCAGCTTTTGGTTTTTAATCGCTATAAGATTTCCGCTGCACTAATTCACCCCCCCCCTCTTAGTGCTCTCGATCCTAACAATTGGTATCAGAGCTTGGTATTTCTCATTTCGGATTTACACCCGAGAGAAATGACTTTTCAAGAGGGCTGTTCGGTCCTTCGTCCACCGTTCTTTAACGGATTGGACTACACTTATTGGAAAACTCGAATGAGAGTTTTCTTAATTTCTCTAAATCTGGATTTATGGAATATCATTGAAAACGGTTTTCAACTTCCCTCCAAACCGATGATCGAATGGTCGGATTTGGAGAAGAAGAATTTTTCTTTAAACGCAAAGGCTATGAATGCCTTATTTTGCGCATTGGACAAAAATGAGTTCAATCGGATTTCTACGTGTGAAACGGCTTTCGATATTTGGCGCACTCTTGAAATCACGCACGAGGGAACTAGTAGAGTCAAAGACTCGAAAGTTAATATTTTACTGCTTGATTTCGAGCTTTTTCATATGAAACCAAACGAAACCATTGTTGACATGTACACCCGATTTACGGATGTCGTCAATGGTTTGAAATCACTTGGTAAAAGCTTTTCGGATTTTGAACTCGTTAACAAAGTTTTGCGCTCACTTTCTAAAACTTGAGATTCAAAAGTAACTGCTATTCAAGAATCGAAAAACTTGAACCAATTTCCACTTGAAGAACTAATTGGTTCATTGATCACATATGAAATGACGTGCAATGCACGTGAAGAACTTGAGAACCACCTTCCAAAGAACAGGAAGGATTTGGGACATAGAATATTTGAAGACCACTCGAGCATAAGCTCAAGTGATGGTGAACTTAAACTACAAATGAAACGAAAATTAAAAAGCAAAAAGAATCAAACTACTTGCTTTAAACGCAAGAAGAAGAACAAAAATTGGGATGAATCGAGCTCCTCCGAAGAAGAGAAAGTCAACAAAAGCAAGGCGGCAAACTACGCCTTAACAGCCTACAATGATGAGGTAATCGAAATCCCCCTAATTTACTTCGAAATTACATGATGCTTTTCATGATGCATTTTTCTTTTTCTTTAAATTTTCTTGAAAATTATATTTTTAATAATTTAATAATGAAAATGCAAAAATATGATCATGCTTGTAATCTTGAAAATGATAATGAAAATTGCATGTCTTATGTTAATGCAAGATAGAAATCTAATGATTTTACACCTAGTGAGATTAATCTTATTTATGTGCTTGAGAAGCAAGAATGTATATTTTGATGATTTTCATATTGCTTTTCAATGACGATACATGGCTTTTGTCTGGAAGGCTTGATATTTTTCATTGTCTTTGTTTATTAAATATAATGTATGGTTTTGACATAAAAATAAAGATTTGAGCATGCTATTATAAAGTCAATCATAAATTAAAACTAAAGAAGTTTTAGGCATTTATAAGAATCATTCAAAATTATGTTCAATGAAACCTTGCTTAATGTTGCAATGAAAATATTAAAGTTATACTTGATGATTTCAGATTTGACAAATGCTACACTTTAAATATGAATCATTCTTCAATCAGATTAAATGCTTCAATCATTTTCTATCTCTAAGAGTTCTCGATTTTGGTGAAATACAAGTGATAAATTCATTTATGATATCTTGTAAATCACTTGAATTATGAATGAGTTTTACTTTTTTATGATGTGTTAAAAGAATCACTTAAAAAGAAAATGTTTTTCCCATTTTATCGAGATTAATGATTTCATGATATTATGTGAATCTCGAAACTGATTTTGATGAAATAGTAATAACGTTATTCATGTTATGAATCTTAAAAATGATTGAAATATTTAACACTTTTATGCTCTTCCCCCTACTTTCTTCTTGTTTTCAATGATAAAATGGGGAGAAGTTGTGATCATGCATGGTAGGATATAATTTGACAAAATTGATACCATCATGATATGAAACATTTATAATGTACAATTATGCATGCAATACTTGTGCTTTCTAATTATGATGTGATGTATTGCATATGATGTAAATCATGATTTAAAATGCTATGAGTGCCAAGTTACACATTTTGAGAAGAAATTGTTATATTGAAATATTAATGTAATTATGAATGGTGATATGATATCATGCATGTAATACTTCAATTTATGATAATGATGCATGCTATGATAAAATATTCATGATGAAAAATTATCTTGACATTCATAACTTGATTATTCATCATTTGTCATGATTTTGAAATCGTTGTAAAAGGAAAAGAGAACTACAAAACTGTATTCTCTCTTTCTTTTTTACAATGACAAAGGGGGAGATAGCTAGCTTGTACAAGTCAAGAAGATGCAAAAACTTGATTTGCTAGCTTACCTATTTTAAGAAGCAAAGATTGCTAACTTGCTTATTTCAAGAAGAAAAATTGTCTTCTTGAACATCACTATCTTGAATATCTTAAGAAGCAAAACTTGCAATTTGCACATTGCAATAGGAAGCAAGAATCATGAGCTTACACAAGAAATTTATCTTGCATTTGCTTTCGAAATTTTTGCTAGCTTATATATTGTGGAACTTGTATATCGTAAAAATTGCTAGCTTGTTGGTCTAAAGAGAAGCAAAAAGTTGCTATCTCAAAAGAAGCAAATGTGCTATCTTGCCTATCTCAAGAGGCAAAAATGCTAACTTGCGCATCTAGCAAAGTGAGCAAAATTTTCAAGAAGCAAGAGTTGCCTTCTTGAACATCTCTAATTTGCTAGCTTGCATGATGTAGAACTTGCTATCTTGAACATTACCAAAAGTGCTATCTTATATGCTATAAAACTTGCATATCTAAAACTTGATAGCATGAATGTTCTAAGCATGATGTAACACTTGCTAAATCTTCTAGCTCCAAGATTGCATGATGATAAAACTTGATACTATGTTTTTCATGCAATGAGTTGAACCAATATCACACACAAACACTTGATTGTGATACTTCTCCTTTTTTTTTTATGACAAAGGGGGAGAAGTATGTTGATGAAAGTATGTTGATGACATGACATGTGATGCATAAGTTTATGCATATGTTCATGTTGACGTATTGCAAGTATTCATGATGAATATTGCAATGACTTGAATTCAGTTTGAATTCAAGGTTCTATCAATATGGCATATTGATAGGGGGAGTTTGTTTAAACTCCGGGAGTTAAGTTTAACTCCGTCATCAAGTGGTTGTCATCATCAAAAAGGGGGAGATTGTTGAATCTCGTATTTTGATGATGAAACTACTTGATATATGTTTCTGATTTAATCTGCGTTTTGAGTGACGCAGGATGCTTCGATCAGGATGAGACAATTAAAGCAGGATAATCATGTTGTGCCGAAGGAACATGTCAGAAGATTGGACGTCGGGCCGGTGGATCGGTCGACGTATCGACAGAAGGCTTCGGGCCGTGGACTCGGGCATCGGGCCAAGAAGAGCGGGTATTGTGCCAAGGATATCGGAGTTGCGGAGTCGACTGGCCGATTGGGCAATAGGCTGCAGAAGAGGACGATGCGCCGAAGAATCGGACGAAGCGTCGAGGGACCAATGACATGTCGGACAACTTGGTTAATTGCTTAGGATTAATTGTCTCGATCGAAGTTTTGTTTTGTTGTGCAGGATTAACTACGATGAAAGTTAGACAAGCAGCAGGAGTTGCGCCGGAGTCAAGATCATGATCACGTTGGGAGTTCGAGAGTTCGACGGAAGTTCGGACAGTCGTCGGAGGTTCAGCGAGAACAGATCCGAGAAGTCCAGAAGCTTGCCAAGCGAAGCTCGTCGGAACTCGCCAAGTGGATCGTCACAAAGTCCAGGAGTATGCCAGATGTCCGCAGAAGGATCACCGAGGGTTTATCGGATGATCGACGGAAGTTGGCCGGAAACTCGCCGGAAGAAGCGATTGACGCATCGGAGCAAAGCTGCAGAAGTTGTCTTAGAGTTAATCGTAGTTAGCATGATGATTAAGCATGAAAATGGGAGGTGAACCCATTAGCTTAATCTTGGGGCAATTGGGCCCCTGAAAAGATTCAAATTGGGCCGAATGGAGTGAACCATTCGGACCCTGATTGCACCAGGAGGTGCAACCGCCCCAGCCAGGAGGTGCAACCGCCTGGGCTGTAAGGTTGGGAGGTGCAACCGCCCCAGCCAGGAGGTGCAACCGCCAGGGCTGCGAGGCTGGGAGGTGCAACCGCCCCAGCCAAGAGGTGCTACCGCCCAGAGCTCAGTCTTCGAGCTAGACTGGGCGGTGCAACCTCCTCTGTCAAGAGGTAGCACCGCCAGAGCTCAAGTTTCGAGCTCTGCCAGGCGATGCAACCACCGAGCTCAGTCTTCGAGCTCAGGCAGAGAGGTGCATCAGCCTGAGCTCAGTCTCGAGCTCTGCCAGGTGATGCAATCACCAAGCTCAGTCTTCGAGCTCTGGCAGAGAGGTGCATCAGCCTGAGCTCAGTTTCGAGCTCTGCCAGGTGATGCAACCACCGAGCTCAGTCTTCGAGCTCTGCCAGGTGATGCAACCATCGAGCTCAGTCTTCGAGCTCTGGCAGAGAGGAGCAATCGCCTGAGCTCAGTCTTCGAGCTCTGCCAGGCGGTGGCACCTCTCCAGTCAAGAGGTGCAACCGCCTGATCCCAGAATTCTGGGATTTGATCGATTTGATCGTTTTGAGCTCGAATTTTGAATTGGGTTGGGGCCTATAAATACCCCACCCATTCAGCACTGAAAAGATACAGACCTACACCGAAATCTTGATCTTTTCTGTGATTCTAAGAAGCTCAAAAGTGTTGTAAAGCCTTTAAGTCTCCTCCTTCTGTTCTTCAAGTTTTCAATTGTAAAGTGAGGAGAGAAAGGTCTGTAAAGGTTGTCTCCTAAGCCTGTCAAAAGGAGAGAAACTGTAAAAGGGCAGTTAGCCTTCGCCCATTGAAGGAAGGCACCTAGTTGACGTCGGCAACCTCGTCGGTGGAGGAAGCCAAAAGTGGAGTAGGTCAAGGCTGACCGAACCACTCTAAATCTCTGGTTTGCGTTTATTTTCGAGCACTTTATCATTACTGCAAACCTCCTTCATCACTACTGCTCTCTGCGCTTTCACGAACAAGTTCTAAGTGCTGTTCTTCCGAATCTGCATTCAGACGTAAATTCGTATTTTCATACATTACAGTTTACGTTTACGTTTGATTCTGCAGAACTATCTTCCGTGCTTTTACGAACGAGCTTCTTTGTAGTTTACACTTACATTTTGATCCTATTGATAACTGCAAACTGTCCTCTACAATTTTACGAACGAGTTTCAACATTTAGACGTAAAACTGCATTCAGACGTAAATCGGCTTTCCTCGCTCAATCATCAGATTTCAGTTCACGTTTACGTCTTGATTTCAACTGCATACTGCCTTCTGCGAGTATACAAACAAGTTTCAAAGTTTAGACGTAAATCTGCGTCTAGACGTAAAACTGCGTTTAGACGTAAATCTGCGTTTAGACGTAAATCTGAGTTTAAGACGTAAATCTGAGTTTAGACGTAAATCTGTGTTTAGACGTAAAACTGCGTTTAGACGTAAATCTGCGTTTAGACGTAAATCTGCGTTTAGACGTAAATCTGCGTTTAGACGTAAATCTACGTTTAGACTTAAAACTGCGTTTAGACGTAAATCTGAGTTTAAACGTAAACTGCGCTTAGACGCAAAACTGCGCTTAGACGCAATCTGCGCTTAGACGCAAACTACACTTAGATACAAACTGAGAATTTGTTTTTGCATCATAATAGTTTTTGAACGAACGCAGCTTTTGGTTTTTAATCGCTATAAGATTTCCGCTGCACTAATTCACCCCCCCCCCTCTTAGTGCTCTCGATCCTAACAGAATGGACAATGATACGTTTTATGTCCATGTTTGTAACAAAAGTTACATTTGCTTTGGTGTTGAACATGTAAGATAGTGCCTTTTATGAAGGTGGTTGGATTTTAGTGAGGACTTCTCACGAATCCGATTCCACTTCTTTTGGGAACGTGACCCTTGTTTGCAAGGATCATGTTCAAAGACTTGCTACCAACCTCGAATTTCTTCTAGGTGTCCTTAAGTAGCAAGTTTTCCTTTTGGAGAGTTTCTAGATCATGATATTTTTCACATTGAGCTAAACTATCGTGATATTCAGTTTTTAATTTATCAAAATTGCTAACAAGACTATCATGCTTATTTTTCAGTAATTTATATTTTCTATTAATTGTTTGCATTTATCAAATAAGTCATGGAAGGTATTTAATAATTCATCAAATGATAAATCTGCATCAATTAAATTTGTTACCTCTTCTTTGATGGCCATTAAGACATAATGAGCAACTTGCTCGGTGTTCGACTCCTGTTCTTCGGACGCACTCGAGTCATCCCACGTTGCTTTGAGTGTCTTCTTCTTTGATATTCTCTTCTTGGCTTGGGGACAATCACTTTTTTAGTGTCCTGGCTTTTTGCATTCGTAACAAATAACTTGGTCCTTTTTGGGTTCAACTTTATCTTTTGTGTTACTTTTAAAGTTGTTTCTCTTAATGAATTTTTTGAATTTCCTTGTTAGAAGTGCTAAGTCATCGTCACTGTTCTCATCACTTGAGTTTTCTCTCAAGTGGTCATCTAAAGTTCTAAGTGTCATATCCTTCATGTTCTTTGGAAGGATGTCTTCTTACTCTTCATGAGCCTTGCAAGTCATTTCATAGGTCATTAATGACTCGATTAGTTCTTCAAGAGGGAAGTTGTTTAAATCTTTAGCCTCTTGAATAGTAGTGACTTTAGGTCCCAACTCTTAGGAAGGGATCTTAGAATCTTATTTACGAGCTCAAAATCCGAAAAACTTTTGCCGAGTCCTTTTAGACCATTGACGACATCCGTGAAACGGGTGTACATGTCGTCAATAGTCTCGCTCGGTTTCATTCGGAAAAGTTCAAAAGAATGTATTAAAAGATTGATTTTTGACTCTTTCACTCTACTTGTGCCTTCGTGTGTCACTTCGAGTGTATGCCAAATATCAAACGTGGTTTCACAAACCGAAACACGATTGAACTCATTTTTATCAAGCGCACAAAATAAGGCATTCATAGCTTTTGCATTAAGAATGAAAGTCTTCTTTTCCAATTCATTCCAATCGATCATTGGAAGAGAAGACTTCGAAAATCCATTTTCGACAAGATTCCAAAGTTCAAAATCCATTGAAATAAGGAAGATCCTCATTCGGATCTTCCAATAGGTGCAGTCCATCCCATTGAACATGGGTGGACGTGTAATAGAGTGGCCATCTTGGTTTCCGACATATGCCATCTCTCTTGGGTTTTAATCTGTTTGAGAGTTAACCCCGCTCCGATACCAATTGTTAGGATCAAGAGCACTAAGAGGGGGGGGGGGTGAATTAGTGTAGCGGAAAACTTTCGACGATTAAAACTACGTTCGTACGTTGAAATCTGATTCCGACGTAAAAGTCGTTTCGTGCAGATAATAACTTTGAAAGCTTACGGAAATGTATTTGAAGTAAAGGCAGGAAGTTTGCAGTTAAGATAGAAATCGGAATGTAAGCGCAAACTGAAATATGATGTTCGTACAATAAAACTGATTTCCGACATAAAACAGTTTTCGGAAACTTGAAAGTGAGTTCGTAAAAGAGCAGAAGGCAGTAAGCTATTGAGGAGGTTTGTAGTAAAGATAAAATGCTCAAAGTAAATGCAAATCGAGATTTAGAGTGGTTCGGTCAATCTTGACCTACATCCACTTTTGACTTTCTTCACCAACGAGGTCACCGACGTCCACTAGAGACCTTCCTTCAATAGGCGAAGGCCATCCACCCTTTTATAGTTTCACTCCTTTTGACGGGCTTAGGAGACAACCCTTACAAACTTTTCTCTCCTCTCTTGAAAGATCAAAACTTGGAAAAAGAGGGAGGAGAACTTCTAGCCTTTACAATACTTTTGAGCTCTAAAAATCACAGAGTAAGATTGGATTTTCAGTGCCCTTTCATGCAGGAAAGTGTGGGGTATATATATGCCCCAAACTAGTTTGAATTTGGAGCTAAAAAATATCTTTTCCCAGATTTTCGGGGTCCTGGCGGTACCACCTCCTAACTGGGGCGGTACAATTGCTTGGTAGCTCGGATACTAAGCTTCTGGGCGGTGCCACTACTTGACAGGGGCGGTTGCACCTCCTAGTCTCGCTCGGAGACTGAGCCCTGGCGGTGCCATTGCTTGTCAGGGGCGGTTACACCACCCAATCTCGCTCGGAGACTGAGCCCAAGCGGTGCCACCGCTTGCCTGGGGCGGTTGCACTGCCCAGCTTTCTTGGGAGACCCTCTCCTGGGTGGTGCCACCGCCTAGTAAGAATTCTGGTTCGAATGGGTTGATCCATTCGGCCCAATTTGGGTCTGTCAAGGGCTCAATTGCCCCCAAATTAAGTTAATAAGATCATCTCTCATTCCTAACTTAATCTACATGCTAACTATGACAATTCTTAAGACATTTACTATAGCTTGCTCTGGTACGTCAATCGCTTCTTTCGGCGAGCTTCCAGCGAACTTCCGGCGAACATCCGATGAACCTCCAGCGATGCTCCGACGGACTTCCGGCAAACTCCTGGACTTGCGACGATCAACTTGGCGAGTTCCGACGAGCTTCTTTTGGCAAGCTCTTGGACTTCTCGGATTTGTTCCCACAGAACCTCTGACGACCGTCTGGACTTCCGTCAAGCTCTCGAACTCCCAACGTGATCATAGTCTTTGACTCTGGGTCAACTCCTGTTGCATGTCTTACTTTCATCGTAGTTAATCCTATACACTTATCTCAACATATGGATTAGATAACAAATGACAATTGACTTCATCATCAAAATCCAAGATACAATAATATGATGGAGGCTGCTGGTCTCATAATTGTTTGTGTGAAGACACTATGGATATAATGTAGGTACTTATTGGAGAATAAATTCATTGAATGATCTACTCACGGAATGCTCGATGGTTAATGATATCTCATGGTTAGAAAGCAGTTTCGTAGTCCTAATTGTGTATCTAATCCTTAGACTTGAGACACTAAGAATGTCTTATATGAGTACTCCACTCTTTGATACTAGACTTATAGGTTCAAAAGTTTCAGATCTAGCATAACCGATCATCAGACGTTGTAGCTAATCTTATGAAAGTAATTGAGTATCAATAGAAGATTATCCGCTCTTGGTGTCATGAGAAGAATATCTTGTGTGCTCTCGCTTAAGCAAATCCCTAGCTAGGGTCATTCAAATTGAGAGAGAAAGAGTTCTCCGAGAAAATCTAATTAAAGCGAGGCTTGAGTAGATTCCGTATGGGCATGATAGCACCATACTCAGTATATGATTTCTGGGATATTAGATGGATAAGAGACTATAGATACACGGTAACTTAGGATAGACAAGTCCAATGGATTATATCCTCCTATACCATTTATGGACAATGGTGTAGTGGCTTAGTATGTCCATAGTTAATGAGTTGAGTGAACTATTATGAGATGATAATTCATTGAATTAGAAGGAGTTTTAATAGGTGCAACTTATGGCCAACTTGGTATTGGACTTAAAGGGTTATACACATATGGTAGATGACAGACGAATAGAGGATTAGATATGTGATATCCAATAAGCTCATGTTTTATTGGATCCGTTGGGTAAGACATAATAAGTGCTTAGAGTGGATAATTGGATGGAGATCCAATTTTCATTAAGCTAGAAATAATTGAATAGAGATCCAATATCTAAAATGCTAGGGTAATTAAATGAAGATCCAATACCAATAGGGCAGGATCCATTAGGGTTCATATATAGGACTATCTATGAAAGGGATATGAGACTAGAAGGGTTATAAGGCTGAACCCCTTTAGTCACCACATCCCTAACCTCCCTCCTTCTTCCTCCAGTGATTTGCCCCTTCTCTGGCATGAGATGATGACAAGAGAGCTGCCCCTTTGCCGTTGCCCTGTTTGTATTGTTGTGTGCAAAAGCGAGGAAAGAATGCCTTACGCAAGGAGGTGCATCATCGCTTCATCCATCATGTATATCACCACTAAAGAGGAGCTTATGAGAGCTCCTTCATCTATGGACTTGGATATGCAATTTTGGGAATATACACAGTTTTTGGTTTCATAAGTCTTTCACTTTCAATCATCGCACAAACAAATATCCTATATTGTTCTTTTAAGAAACCAGTTTTGTTTTCTATTTTTTGTTGTGTATGTGATACTCTCCCAAGGTTTCCCATTGTGTTTGAGTTTTAATAAGTAATCCTTAGTACTAGAGAGGGGGAGGCATGCTCATGTGTGCATAGAGATTGATCTCTCGCTTTCTCTTAAATAGAACATCTTGATTGGTAGACCTTAATATGGGATTGATCTCTCGCTTTTTCAGATTATCTCTTATAAAAACATCTCTTCTATTTGATTTTATTGTGCTTGTATTGGACATAACCTTTCTACATGTTCGATGAGGGTAGGTTAGTTGAAAGCCATTCCCTCCTCTATTGGTGCTATAGTGGTTGAGTAACCTAGGGGGTGCAGGATGGCTCGACCATCACTAGTGAAGGTAAGAGGGAGGAGCTTATCTATGGTCTCTGGATTGGGGTCAATTAGTAGAGGGCTATGATGGGGATATAAACAGGAATAACCTTTGTATATGAACAAATACTAGAAGACCATAATACGTAGGAGAATTAAATGGAACCACAATCAAATAGAACACCAAGATATACGTGGAAAATCCCTTCAATGTGAAGGGTAAAAACCATAGGGCAAACTAGAGATAATCCAATATGAGAATAATGAATATACAAATCTCAATCTCTTGCCCTAAACCCTAGCAACAATCACAAGAGAACAACTGGGATACAAGGATCACGTCACTGTCCACGATATCTAAAACCTCCCCAAGTAATCATAGTAAGAGTCTACTGTAGATTTGATCTAACCTGAGATGAGAACACTACTAGATGATTGAGAACAACCTCTCTGCGTTGTCCTTGTCTTCTTCCCTTTCTTTCTCTTCCTTTTCTACCTTGTTTTCCTCCTTTTCTTTGGAATCCTGTGGCTCTATTCTTCTCCCATGTTACTGCCCTATTTATGTCTTTTTCTACCTCCAAAACACAGCCACCACACCCCTCCTAATGTTAATTAAGGTTAGGTTAAGAGGGGTTAAGCTGTGGGCTGCCCAAGCCCACTATGGGCTGAATCTGTGGGCTACCAGCCCAACAACCTCCCCCTTCAGCCCATAAGGGAGGCTGTCCCATGACTCCTCAATGTGAAGCCATGCCGACCAGCTGTCGGCATATCTCCTGTCTTTCTTTTGGTAAAGTTTTTGTCAACATGTCTGCTCCGTTGTCATCTGTGTGAATTTTCTGAAGCTGCAACTACTTCTCTTCAAATACATTTCGAATCTAGTGGTATCTGACATCTATATGCTTTGACTTGGAATAAAACATTGGGTTCTTACACAAATGTATGACACTCTAGCTGTCACAATGCACCACATAATTTTCCTATTTCAGCCCCAATTCTTGTAAGAATTCTTTCATCCATAACATTTCTTTGTATACCTCTATAGCAGCAATATATTTTGCTTCTGTGGTGGAGAGAGCAATACACCTTTACAACCTGGATTGCCATGACACAGCTTCCCCTGCAAAAGTAAGTACATAACATGAAGTAGACTTTCTCGTATCTATATCTCTTGCCATATCTGCATCTATGTAACCTGTCAACACATAAGGTCCACCTCCAAAGCTTAAACAAACCTTAGAGCTCCCTCTGAGATATCTAAAAATCTACTTCACTACTGCCTAGTGCTCTTTGCCTAGATTTGCAAGAAATCTACTAGTAACACCAACTGCATATGCGATGTCTGGCCTCGTTCATACCATTGCATACATTAAACTTCCAACTACTGAAGCATAAGGAACCTTTTGCATTTTCTCCTTCTCCTCATCACTTGACGGACTCTGTTCTAAGCACAACTTGAAGTGACCTGCAAGAGGAGAACCAACTAGTTTTGCATTGCTCATACTGAATCTTTCTAATATCTTCTCGATGTATTTCTCCTGTGACAACCAAATCTTCTTATTTTTCCTGTCACGGGAAATCTGCATACCTAGTATTTGCTTTGCTGGCCCCATGTCATTCATTGCAAAATACTCACTCAGTTCCTTCTTCAATCTATCAATTTTAGACATATCTTTTTCAAGAATAAGCATGTCATCAACATAAAGTAAGAGAATAATAAAATCCTCACTAAACTATTTGATGTACACACAATGATCTAAAGTCGTTCTTTTGTATCCATTTTCTATCATAAATAAATCAAACTTTCTATACCACTATCTTGGAGCTTGCTTTAGCCCATACAAGTTCTTCTTCAATTTGCAAACAAACTTCTCTTTACCTTTAACTTTGAAGCCTTTTGGTTGCTCCATATAAATTTCCTCCTCCAAATCCCCATGAAGGAAAGCTGTCTTCACATCTAACTGCTCAACCTCAAAGTCCTAGCTAGCAGCAATACCTAGAGCAACACGAATAGAAGACATTTTAACAATAGGAAAAAAAATCTTTTCAAAGTCAATACCTTTCTTTTGACCAAAGCCTTTCACAACCAATCTAGCTTTGTACTTTGGTTGAGAATAATATTCTCGAGTCTTCAACTTGAAAACTCACTTGTTCTTCAAGGCCTTCATTCCATTTAGTAGTAGCACCAAATCATAAGTGTGGTTCTTCTGAAGAGCATCCATCTCTTCCTGCATAGCAACTAACCATTTCTCTTTCTGCTCACTTTCAACTGCTTCCTGGTAACTCTCTGGTTCACCTGCATCAGTAAGCATCACATACTCATATGTAGAGTATCTTCTGGAAGGTTGATGTTGTCTAGAAGATCTTCTCAACTGAGGTTCTGTTGGAACTTGCTCTCCTACTTCTTCTTGCTCAACATGTCCTGTAGGTAGATCAACATCAGGCTCTACACTATCTTCCTGCACATCTCCTCCATCACCCTGATATACTAGAGGAATAACTAGGTCACAATCTACTAATCCTTCTGTAGAAATATTGGCTGGTGCCTTCTTCTTCAAATCTTCAAAAGTTTGATCCTCAAAGAAGACTACATCTTTGCTTCTAAACACTTTTTGCTTTTCTGGATCTCAAAGCCTGTAACCAAAATAATCATGTGAGTAACCAAGAAAAATACATTCTTTAGTCTTACCATCTAGCTTGGACCTCTCATTATCTGGAACAAGTACAAATGCACGACAACCAAACACTCTCAAATACTTGTAGGAAACATCTTTCCCTAACCATACATGCTATGCAACATCACCATCTAGGGTTGTACATGGTGATAAGTTGATCACATCAACTGCAGTCCTCAAAGGTTCATCCCAAAATCTTTTGGGTAGCTTGGCCTATGAAAGCATACATCCGATCTTTTACATGATTGTGCGGTTCATCCTCTCTGCAATTGCATTATGTTGAGGTGTACCAGGAACTGTCATCTCATGTTGGATCTCATGTGACCTGCAATAGTTATTAAACAATCCTGTATACTCACCACCATTATCTGATCTTATGCATTTCAATTTCCTTTTTGTCTCCCTTTCAACCCTGGCATGAAACTCTTCGAAGACATTAATCACATGATCTTTAGTCTTCAAAGCATAGGCCCAAACTTTCATAGAAAAATCATCTATAAAAGTGACAAAATAAAGTACACCACTTATATCAAGAACATTAACAGATCCATCAAGAGTTTTTGTCCTCAAAGAACCACATACATCTGTATAAACATGGTCTAAGGCATGCATTTTTGTAGACAAAGCAGGACTAGCAAATGAAACTCTATGTTGTTTACCTGCCAAACAATCAATACGAGGGTTTAGATGTATACCTCTGAGGTCTAGTAATACCTCTCTCTTGGAAAGAGTTTGCAGCTCCTTCTCGCTCATGTGTCCCAATTGGCTATGCCACAACTCCATGCTGAAGTCTTTTTCTATAGCATTTAATTGCTCACCATAAGCTTTAGCATGTAACCTGTACAAAGTATGATATTTCTTTCCATTAGCTATAACAAGAGAACTCTTACTGAGCTTCCATTGCCCTTTGTGAAATCTGCTATCATAGTCTTCATCATCTAGCCTTCCAACTGAAATTAGATTCAACCTCAAGTCAACCACATGCCACAACTCCATGCTGAAGTCTTTTTCTATAGCATTTAATTGCTCACCATAAGCTTTAGCATGTAACCTGTACAAAGTATGATATTTCTTTCCATTAGCTATAACAAGAGAACTCTTACTGAGCTTCCATTGCCCTTTGTGAAATCTGCTATCATAGTCTTCATCATCTAGCCTTCCAACTGAAATTAGATTCAACCTCAAGTCAACCACATGCCTCACATCCTTAAGCACTAACATGCAGCCAAGGTTGATCTTTAAATGAATATCACTCATGCCTATGATGTCTGCTGTGCCACAATTGCCCATCTTGATAACACCAAAATTTTCAGACCTATATGTAGCAAAAAACTCCCTCCGTGGTGTAGCATAATAAGAAGCACTTGTGTCAATCACCCACTCACGATCCTGACACACACAAGAAAAAATATCATCAAAAGGAGACAAAATCAAATAATCACCACCTTGCATTGTAGTTGTGATATTATCTTTTGACTCTATAGACTCTACTTCTTTTCTCTTTTTTCTTGCTCTTCTTATGTTGCTTACATTGGTTCTTGTAATGTCCTTTCTCACCACAATTATAGCAAACAATATCTTTTCTTGATCTTGACTTTGACCTGCTTCTACCCATGTGTGAACTGCTTCTAGACTTTGACCTTCCTCTGTTCTCTGAGATAAGTGCTTGTGAATCATTTTGAGATGTTGCCGAACTCTTTCTTCTTAACTCCTCATTCAACAAACTGCTTGTTACTTGACTCATAGTGACAACACCATCTGGCGAAGAATTACTGAGGGAAACCACTAGTGTCTCCCAACTTTCTGGTAATGAACTGAGAAGTAACAATGCCTGCAACTCATCATCAAGAGACATTTTCATAGAGGATAACTAGTTAGTAATACTTTGCATTTCATTCAAATGTTCAGCAATAGAAGCACCCTCTCTATATTTTAGGTTCACAAGTTTTCTGATCAAAAAAGCTTTGTTGCCAACTGTTTTTCTTTCATAGAGACTTTCCAACTTTTTCCAAAGAGAATATGCAAAAATTTCAGTAGAAACATTGTGAAAGACACTATCATCAAGCTACTGTCGAATAAATCCAATTATTTTTCGATCTAACCTCTTCCACTCATCGTTTGTCATAGTTGTGGATTTTGCACTATCCCCTTGCAAAGGTCCATACAAATCTTTGCAATACAAGAGACATTACATTCTTGGTTTCCATATCATCCAATTGTTTCCATTTAAACTAATCATGCGAGAAACATTACTGGCCTCCATGTTCAAATACAAAATTAAATCACCAAAAACCCCTTGCTCTGATACTAGTTGATGGAGATATAAACAGGAATAACCTTTATATATGAACAAATACTAGAAGACCATAATATGCAGCGGAATTAAATGGAACGACAATCAAATAGAACACCAAGATATACATGGAAAACTCCTTCAATGTGAAGAGTAAAAACCACGGGATAAACTAGAGATAATCCACTATGAGAATAATGAATATACAAATCTCAATCTCTTGCCCTAAATCCTAGCAACAATCATAAGAGAACAACTGGGATACAAGGATCACATCACTATCCACGATATCTAAAACCTCCCCAAGTAATCACAGCAAGAGTCTACTGTAGATTTGATATAACCTGAGATGAGAACACTGCTAGATGATTGAGAACAATCTCTCTACTTTGTCTTTGTTTTCTTCCCTTTCTTTCTCTTCCTTTTCTGTCTTGTTTTTCTCATTTTCTTTGGAATCCCGTGACTCTATTCTTATCCCACGTTGCTGTCTTATTTATACCTTTTTCTGTCTCCAAAACGTAGTCACCATACCCCCCTAATGTTAATTAGGGTTATGTTAAGAGGAGGTAAGCTGTGGGTTACCCAAGCCCACTATGGACTAAATCTATGGGTTGCCAGCCCAACAGGTTGGACATATGAGATATTCAAACTATGGCCATCGTTTGTTGCGGGGGAAACGATGGTGGTGTCCCTTGAACCTATGAAAGCAAGGTCAGCTTCTAACCTAATGATGGCCCAGGAACCTTCGATGGTGCACATGACCAGGGTGAAACTCATGTTATGGATGGTGGCATAGGAACCTTCACCCACACATCTGTTATGATGGTCTTCATTTTTGTTTCTAACCCTATTTTGCAAGAGATAACTAGTGTGTTCATCGTGGATATTGAGTTGGTAGCACTCCGACTCAAGAAGAGGGTATAGTGACAATTGGAAACTCAATAAGAGGGTATAGTGACAATTGGGGAGCATTTTCCAAGGGCCAATAATTACTTTGTTGTGTTTGATGGAAGCCAGCAATCCTCCTTGAAAATTTCCAAATCTCCTACCATATCTACCTTGGGACCACAAATGCACAATGAGCAATGGACATCGTGAGGTGGTTAGCAATTAAAGAGGGAGTCGGGGCACCTGTCAAGGTTTGGCTAGGCTTGGATTATTCTCATAGGACTCAGTGGGGGCCTCAAGATGAATCATAATTGCTTGGAGGCCCACTTATATTACCATCTTGGTGATCTCACACCATGTTCAATGTATTCACACAATTGTGCGACTTCATGACTCTTCTCTTTTGGCTTCTATCGATTGTATATGCTAGTTCTGTTGATAATCTATGAAATCTATTTCTGAACTTGCTTAACTCTCTTGGTTTTAATGATGTAATTGGAAATTTTAACTATGTTTTAGACACTCGTGATAAGCAAGGTGGATGAAATTTCTCGATGAATTCGTATGTTCATTGTTTTAGGAATTTTGTGGATAGTAACAATTTTTAGGATTTTGGTCTCTACAGACCTAGGTTCACTTGGTCTAACAATCATCAATATTTGACAAAAGTTTTAGTAGGAATAGATTGTGCTTTGCAAATACGTCCTAGTCAAATTTGTTTAGAAATTCTATCATTTGTCTTTTCCTAACATCATATTTTGACCATTGTCCTCTTTTGTTTTGGATTCTCTATTTGGGACCCCTAAAAAATATCTATTTTATTTTTAAAATTTCTGGATCGAACATAGGAATTTTGTGATGTTGTTATGGATAATTAGTGTCAACTTAATAATAGTCTATATTCTAATTTTACCACTAAGCTTAATAACCTTTATGATTCTTTATCCTACTGGAACTATACCCATCTGGGGTAGTTTGAGGATAGAGCCTCCAAAATAGCCTCTCAAATTGAGGACCCGGAGTCTGAGGAGACTTCGAGTGGCCTAACTAATGAGGAGAGTTATTCTTAGATAACTGAACTTGAATTGTTAGACCACGACTAAAACCAAATGGATTTTCGATGAGGGTTAGAATATCAAATATTACTATAACCCAGTTACTATTAGGCGAAAAAAATCCACATCCTAAGTGTTATATTTAGCACTGACTTAGTTTTCCAATAGTTTGATATTACCAAGACCATTGTTGACTTTTATTTTACCTTGTGGAATGATCTTGTTGATAGATGTGTTGTCTCTGACCCCGACGCTGCATGATATTTTTTTATGAAAGTTGCATCCCTTGTTCTCCCTTTTAATAGGTCGGAGGCTTGGGTATTTCCTAAGGTATGGCAAAAGTCC
The DNA here is from genome assembly GCF_036884655.1 of Musa acuminata AAA Group. Taxonomy (NCBI): domain Eukaryota; kingdom Viridiplantae; phylum Streptophyta; class Magnoliopsida; order Zingiberales; family Musaceae; genus Musa; species Musa acuminata. The sequence continues at coordinate 21,034,303 of NC_088331.1, forward strand.
TGATCTCGATGTTTTCATAGTGAAATTCCATAAAGATTGTTGGGCTACTATATCTAATTTTTTTTTTATTGGATAATAGATTTTATAGTTCTTTCAAATTGCCCAAGTCAAGTAGTTTACTTTTATAGTTCTTTATCCTAATGTGTCTCAATCCCCTTTATGTTAATGACTTCCTTCCTATATCATTTTATAATGCTAATTATAAAAATTTGATCAAGATGATTGATGACTATTTGAAGCCATTGCTTCCTGTTACTGTTTTAAAAGAGCAATCTGTTTTTCTCCCTGATAAGTGTACGCAGGATAACATCCTTATTGCCCAAGAGATCATCATTTTATGCATAATTCCAAAGATACAAATCATTTTGTTTTGATTAAAATCAATCTGGAAAAGACTTATGATAGACTATCTTGGCCAACTATTCGTACTCTGTTAGTGACTTGGTTGTTGGCCATGGTCCTCAATAGCATTGAAAAAATGGTTCGTGCCTTCTTATGGCAAAAAGGGCATACACTTGCTCAGTTGGGATAAGATGGCCTCCTCTAAATACGAGGGAAGCTTGGGCATTCGAGATATGCACTTATTCGATGTTAGTCTTCAGGCAACATATTGGTCATTATTTGAATAATTCTGATACTATTTGGAATGCGATTGTCTATGCAAAATACCCCCTTGCTCATCCTTGGAATATTCTTAAGCTTTTAAACACATCTTGGAGTTGTCGTTTGTTTCTTAAATGCTAAGGATTATCTTAAAATTAGTTTATTGCATCTTATTGAGAATGGTATCTCTGTTAATGTTTTACGAGGTGTGCTTATTAGCTTTTTGATATTCCTATTTCCCCAAAACCCACTTTCATGAATCACGATTTGGTGAGTGTTGACGTATCTGTTTGCTCTGTGATTGTTAATAACCCAAAACAAACTATATATTGTGTTCGAGTTTTTGGACTCGAGGAAGGGGCTGATTGTACCACTCTAAGTGCTCAAAGTCTAGAGAACTTATTGATAACATAGAGATTTCCTCAACTACATAGCAGATGAGATTTCCTCAAACTATATGAGGTAATCTCTATGTCCAGTTAAAGAAATCTTATCTTTCACAATGTATAAATAGACTTCATATGATACTAATTGAAATATACTTTTTTTTATTCTCTCAATTCTTTATGGTATCAGTACAGAAATTGTGAGGAGCCATCGCTGCTTTTGTAGCACCCCTATCGAGTCGACACCGAGAAAAATTCTTGCTATCCGACATCACACCATTGCCAAATTTCTCCTCGTATGCTGCAGTCCCCCCTTTCCAGATCCTAGGCGGATCTGCCCCCTCACTCGCTGCTCACAATCGGTCGTTCGACGACAGCTTCCCTGCTTCTAGTCTCGACCACGGCTACTGCACCAAGTTCCAAGCCTACGATGCAACGCCAAGCATTTGTTGGGCCCAGTCAACACATTTGGTGAGTTTGCATCATAGGGAGCACACACTCTTGGTTCCTCCTTATTGTAGAATTTTTTTATTCTTCCTCCTTACCGTAGAAAAGTACCAACACTTCTTACTTTTTATTTTTCTTCCTCTTTATTGCAGAACTTGTTGATTCTTCCTGCCTTCTTACTACATAAGTACCAACACTTCTTCCTTTTTATTTTTCTTTTGATCCTTGTCATTGCTATATACTTCTACTTGCTCCCATGTAGTAGTCCATATCTTCTATATGTCTTCTACCTCTGTTGCTCCACTTACTGTTCCAATAGAGAATCATAGTACTTTCCCACATACAAATCTTATCTCCATAAATGCAGCAACCTTCATCCCCTTCAAATTATCCAAAGGCAACTGCGCATCCTAGCATGCTTAATTTTCTAATCTTCTATTTGACTATGACCTTTTAGACTATGTCGATGACTCTCTTCCTTGTCCACCAGCGATGATCAACGTCCCAAGAGCATCCAGTCCAGTATCAAATCTGGACCACAAACTATGGTTACGCTAGGATCATCTCATTCTTCAAGCAATTCAAGCTTCAATCGCTGGATCCCTCGCCCCACTCATATCTTCGTGTGACACTACTGCCGAAGCCTGGTGCAAGTTGTAAACCACCCTAGCAAATCGTTCACGAACTCGCATGCTTAGTCTCCTATATAAACTTATGAAAACAAAACAAGAGGGAAGTACTGTTACTGATTATCTGCACAACATAAAGATTATTATCGATAACTTGGCCTTGATAGGTCATTCCCTTAGTGATGAAGATGTTTCCATATCATCAACGGCCTAAGAGACGAGTACAAGGAACTAGCAACAGTAATACAGGCACGTGATTCATCAGTATCGTTCAAAGAACTCTACGACAAGCTGATTGATTTTGAGATATATCTCAAGCGTGAGGACAAATTATTAGGAACATCCATCAGTATAACAAGACTATTAACAAAGGTTCGACCAAGATGCCTTCTGAACCTTTGAGCTCCAACCAAACCCCTCCTTCACATCATCAACATTTCAATCACGACAACCAAGGTGGCTACTTCAATCATCAACAGTCCTGGCGCCCTCAACACACAAATCAACGAAGAGTTACCTGTTAATTATGTGATAAAGTCGATCATTCTGCAAAGGTCTATCGATCTCGACCTCGACTTCTTGCACAATCACATTGGCCTCAAGCAAATCTCGCAACTACTCCAAACACTATTGATCATAATTGGATCGTGGACTCTGGTGCATCCTACCACATTACCTTTGATCTATAGAACTTGTCGATCCACAACAACTATAGTGGACATGACGATATCATCATCGGTGATGGTAAAGGACTTCCTATTACTCATACTGGTTCCACAATGCTTAATTCACCTACCACAACTTTTACACTCGATGATGTTTTGTGTGCACCTCACATTAAACGCAATCTTATTTCTATTTCTCAATTTTGCAAACAAAATAATACCTCTATTGAATTCTTTCCTAACTCTTTTCTTGTCAAGGATTTGAACACCAGGGTATCCTTGGTCCATGGTCAGAGTAAGGATAATGTTTATGAATGATCGTCCGTTCCACAACTCAAACAGCCCACTGTTTACTCCTCAATGGCAGCTCCAATCGATGTGTGGCATCGTCGTCTCGATCATCCCTCTCTCTCTATCCAAAATAAATTACTTTTCTCATTGTTCTCTTTCTACTCCTACAAATAATAGCTTTTATTGTGATGCTTGTCTCAGTAATAAAAGTCATAGACTCCCTTTTGGTTCTTCTTCCATATCATGTTCTACACCATTTGAAATTATTTATACTAATGTTTGGGGTCCTGCTCCCATCACTTCCTTTGACAAGTTTAGATTTTATGTCATTTTTGTAAACTATTTTACTAAGTACACATGGATTTATCCTCTCCGTCATAAGTCAGAAGTTTTAACAATTTTTACCAACTTTAAAAAGTTGGTCGAAAACTTCTTTCAGTTTACAATTAAAACAGTCTACTCTGATGGTGGGGGTAAATATCAAGCTCTCACATCCTATCTCTCAATCTATGGTATCCAACACCTTAAGTCACCCCCACACACTCCTCAACTAGTTAGTTCTGCTGAACGTAAACATTAACATATTATGGAAACTGGTCTTACGCTTCTACATCAAGCCTCCATGCCAACAACCTTTTGGTCTATAGCCTTTCAAATTGCCCTTTCGATACTACGAACCAAAAACTCAAAAAGTCTTTATTTCACATCATGTTGTTTTTGTGGAGTCTGCCTTTCCATTTCAAAACCACGAGTCTTCTAACATGCCGACCACTCCAACAAATATACATCACTGGAGTATACCATCGATCCCCTCAAACGAAACTCTTCCCACACCATCCAGACTCCCAATTCAACAGCTTCCCACTCCCTCCATTCATTCTCATCTTCCTTCTTCACAAGCCTCCCCTACTACTGATATAATATCCTCAGAATCACAACAACCTTCTTTACCTAGTACCACTGATGTATCTCAACTTATCCCGACCCCTATCGATGCCTCTCCACCAATATCACAACTTCCAGTTCCTAGACATCCAATGACAACACGCTCAAAAAGTGGTATCTTTAAACCACGTCAGGTTCTCAACCTGCATACTATCACAAAATCCTCTCCCGAGACTAGTGAACCCACCATAATTACTCAAGCTCAAAAATCTCCTCACTAGCGTAAAGCCATGTGTAAAGAATATGATGCTCTTCTCCATAACTCCACATGGACTCTAGTACCTTTTCATTATACACAAAACATCATCGGGTATAAATGGGTCTTCCGAACTAAGCGAAACCCCGACGGGTCCGTTGCTCGATATAAAGCACGATTAGTAGCCAAAGGGTTTCATCAACGACCTAGAGTTGACTTCACAAAGACTTTTAGTCCTGTAGTTAAACCCACAACAATTCGGCTTATTCTAGGTTTGGCCATCTCCAAAGGCTAGCACTTACGACAATTGGACGTTAACAATGCCTTTTTACAGGGGACTTTAATTGAAGATGTCTTTATGCAGCAATCCCCTGGCTTTGTTCATCACCAGTATCCGAGACATATCTGCAAATTATAAAAAGTCATTTATGGACTCCATCAAGCTCCACGAGCTTGGTATACTGAACTTGGATCATTTCTGATATTAATTGGCTTCATCAACTCCAAGTCTGATACATCTTTATTCCTACGACAACAATATGGAAATACAATATATCTTCTAATATATGTAGATGATATTATTGTTACAGGTAATGATCCCTTGGAGATTTAGATATTTTTGAAGCAATTGACTGATCGATTCTCCCTCAAAGATTTAGGACCCTTGAGCTACTTTCTGGGAATGGAAGCAATATTTACATCCTCAGGTCTCCTCCTCTCACAAAGAAAGTATATTCAAGACTTATTATGACAAATATGCAAGATGCGAAAGAAGTTGCTACTCCTCTCTCTACTAGTGAATCACTCAAATTATGTGATGGTAGCCCTACCACGGACTCAACTCAATACCGACAAGTACTTGACTTCTTATAGTACTTGGCTCTCACTCGTCCAGATATCTCATTTGCAGTCAATAAATTATCTCAATACATGCACTAGTCTTCTGCTATACATTGGTCTGCAATTAAACAAATTTTGCGGTATCTTAAAGGGACCCTTAATCATGGTCTCTTTCTCTGCAAAACCACTCAACTTCATCTTTATGCCTTTGCTGATGCTGATTGGGCAGGAAACTTTGATGATATAACCTCCACATCAAGGTATGTGGTCTTTCTTAGGTCTAATCCAATCAGTTGGAGTTCTAAGAAATAAAAGACAATGACTCGGTCTACAACTGAAGCTAAATATCATGCTATTGCTACCGCTGCTGTTGAATTCAATTGGGTCACAAATCTCCTCAAGGAGCTCAAAGTCAGCTCTGCCCATACTCCTATAATATATTGTGACAATGTTGGAGCTACCTACTTATGTGTCAATCCAGTGTTCCACTAACGCATGAAACACATTGTCATCGACTTTCACTTCGTGCGAGATTAAGTTGTCAGACATCAACTTCGTGTCTCTCATGTTCAAACAGCTGATCAACTAGTAGACTCACTCACGAAGCCTCTAGCCCGTAAACTATTTTTCTTACATTGGTCCAAGATCAGTATTCTTGATAGGAGCTTGATCTTGCGGGGGCATGATAATAGAGAGATTTCCTCTGATAACAGAGAGATTTCCTCAATTGTATGATATTAATTGTAATGTGCTTTTTTTTCATTCTCTCAATTCTTCACTTATTATATATACCCGTTGGATGGTTTAAAAGGCCAGGAGTGATGGTGTTTTTAATGGTAATAAGGTTATATCGATGGTAGGCTTTGTTGTATACAGGTTAAGTGGGCTATGGATTAAGTTAAATATAGATGAATCTCATGAAAAAAAGTCAAACGAAGGAGGATCTATCAATGTCATGGACGTCGATGCGCAATTGGCAATTAAAATTTTGAACAAATAACATCCCTCTCCTTAGTAAACAGCCAATCTTGTCAAAAAGCATTTTACATAGCTTAGTTGACTTTTCTCACTATAAGCTCTACCATGTGTTTAGAGAGGGCAATAACTGTGCAAATTAGATGGCAAAGTTTGCCAAAATCAATAAGATTTTTTTTTTTTTGAAGTACCCCCATGCTTTAGTGATTTTTTATGTTCTGATCTCTTGAGCACAAGCTGTAATGGCCTTTTGGGTTAATAGATTTACTTTTTTTCTCTTGAAAAAAAAATGATGAGAAGAAAGATTAAGAAATGGTTTAACATTCTTCGTCGTGAAATAGCTTACTTGGACAAATATCGTCGAGGATTAACTTGCTTAGGCGATAGAGCAGGGTTGAAACTTTTTTCTCATATTTATAATGAATTACAAGTATAGACATCTTCTTATAGAGTTATAGTAGATTTGGGAAAAACAAGTTATTCATGTTACCGATTTGATATATTGAAAATTCCATGCTCGCATATGTTGATTGTTATCGAGTATAAAAATATTAATATCTAGAATATTATACAACTATAACAAGATCTATAATGACAAAAATTTTCCTATAAAAAGCCAATAACACTAGATATGATGAGAAGATGATCACATGGTATGGTATAGCAATCTAACTCTTATAGTGACAATAAAAGTATTCAAGGTACCAATAATTTGGACATAATTATCGATAATATAAATTCCCACTCATATCATAATAGTTATGATCGATTGGATTTTTTATTGTCGAATGTAATATTGAAGCATCTTAGTGAAAATATATTTCGAGTGGCTTCGATGGAATTATAATATATGATTATAAAGATGATATTGGGATGAAAGTGCTTCTAAATTCAACTCAAGTTGTCTAATCAAAATATATCTGCACATATTGCCCATTAACATGCTGGACCGTGGTTATATTGTTTTTCAATGGGACCCAAAAGCGACTAGTTTAAAGGTATTTAGAAAGTTTGAGTTTCTTTTGACAAGTTGTGGATCTAGTTACACTGTTTTTTCAATAAAACTTAAAAATAGTGTAATTGTATCTAAATCTTAATATTTTTGAACCAAACTTTTAGAATTGCTTCCAAACTAATTAACAAATTAGTTCATAGATTCAGCAAAACATATCAAATTTAGCTGAATTTGAAAAAAATCACATATTGAATATACCGAAAGCTGTAGGTTAAAATGGTAAAATAGTAAAAATAGAAAATCATGCTTTTTTTTTTGTATTTGAGACCATTTCAAAGGTTTCTAGATATTTTGGGTTTTCCTTGATAAGTTTTAGACTTTTTTTTTTTTTTGCAAATGGATAAGAGTAGTATATATTAAAAGATAAAATTTTATAATGTACAATTGACAACCACAGCTATAGTGAGGTTATAATACCAAGTGCTAGGAATACAATTACAATAGAAGAGGGTAGTGCGTAGCCCATTCACCAAAAGAGAAAAATGAAGCAAATAGAGGACCACTCTCAAGCAATTGTTCAATGGCAAAATATGATAAGTAGCTCAGTGATAGCACTAGCGCAAACTTCTTTCTCTGATCATAAGCTTGCTTCAAAAGTTATTAAGCTTTGTAATCGGGGAAGTTGATGACCACCTCCTATGACCACCTCCACTAAGTTAGAAGTTGATGAAAGTGGAGAAAGCTTTGATCAAAAAACTTATAGGGGTATGATAGGAAGTTTACTTTACCTCACTGCAACTAGACCAGATATCATGTTCAGTGTAGGACTTTGTGCTAGGTTTCAATCGAACCCTAAGATATCTCACTTTAAAGCGGTTAAAAGAATACTTAGATATCTTAAAGGTACCACAAATCTAGACTTATGGTATCCAAAATTCGAGAATTTTGAGTTAATTACGTATGCTGATGCGGATTTTGCTAGGTGTAGATTAGATAGAAAAAATACATCAGGATCATGTCAATTTTTGGGACATTCCCTTATTTCTTGGTCATCTAAGAAACAAAATTTGATTGCACTATCAACAACCGAAGCTGAGTATATTGCAGCTAGTGCATGCTGTGCACAAGTTGTGTGGATGAAAAACAACTTAGAAGATTATAAAGTCTATCTTAAAAACATTCCCATTAAATGTGATAACACAAGTGCAATATGTTTAACAAAGAATCTCATTCAACACTCAAGAACAAAACATATTGATATTAGACATCACTTCATACGAGATCATGTCACTAATCATGATGTAATCATAGAGTTCATTGATTTAAGCATCAACTAGCTGATATTTTTACAAAACCTCTAAGCGAAGAATAATTTGATTTCATTAGAAGAGAATTAAGAATGTTAATGTGCCTGAATGCATAAACTTGTTAAAATCATTTCTCGGACTTTATTGATTGAATGATCAAATCACTTGATTGCAATTACATGCCTAAAATTACATGTTGAAAATTATGTTATTTGGATACAAAAATTTTCATAACAATGAGCATGTTTTGTCTTTATGATTATATTTGAAAATCTATAGTATAGACTTGTCCGAATGCATGAAAGTGTTAATTTCATTTTCGGATTCTCTTAACTAGTGGCATCCTAACAATCAGATTTTCTCGATACATTATCCTTTTCCGAACTTAATAAGCATATATATATCGAGTTTGATTCTCATCATTGATTTTTGACATATGGAATCAACTAGCAAAAACATCTCTCATACACTTATCATGTGAAAAATATTTTTTGAGAAATGGATTTGATAAAATGATTCCGACAATGATAGTGTTTTTACTTGCAAGGATATGTTTCACATACATATCTTGATCCTTATAAAAATGGAATATGATTTAATCTCTCATCGATTTTAACTTCATTCAAAGTAAACTCACAAATAGCTGATATCACAAATAGCCTTCCTCCTTCATGCAAAAAGATAATAACAAATAAAAAGGAAGAAGCATTAAAAGCTATCTCCATGTCATGTTTTCCTTGAGATGTTTGCATAATTGATATCCTATTACTCACCATTGGAAAATGACATGAACCTAGTTATGACATGAATAAAACCGCACTTATGCTTAAAAATTGTTTATATCATTTTCCTTTTTGTTAATGATAAAGGGGGAGAGATATATGAATTGATGCTATGATTATGCCATGCTTGCATCATCGAAAATATATGAATCGATGATAACTATGATTGCCATATTTGCATTATGCCATGTTTGCATCATATTAAGATATCAAGAACTTGCATCGTAATTTTACATGTTGATATCTTATGTTGAACTACTACAATCATTCATATTTGAAATGTAAAACTTGAGAATGGATGTCAAGTCTTGACATCATTTTCAGTAAGATACATCATGATAGGAATCATGATGGGAGTAATTGATAAGGTTAAGAGTTCTTAACTTATCAATAAGTCTATTGATTTCAAAGGCCTTTAATTCAAGAATGACTTATCTCAAGTATGGCATATAGATAGGGGGAGTTAAGGTTAACTCCATTATCAATTGATTATCATCATCAAAAAGGGGGAGATTGTTGTATCTCGGATTTTGATGATGAAGTCAATTATCATTTGTTATCTAATCCATATGTTGAGATAAGTGTGCAGGATTAACTACAATGAAAGTAAGACATGCAGTAGGAGTTGAGCCGGAGTCAAAGACTATGATCACGTTGGGAGTTCGAGAGCTCGACGGAAGTCCGGACGGTCGTCGAAGGTTTTGCGGGAACAAATCCAAGAAGTCCAGGAGCTTGCCAAAAGAAGCTCGTCGGAACTCGCCAAGTGGATCATCGTAAGTCCAGGAGTTTGCCGGAAGTCCATTAGAGCATCGCTGGAGTTTCGTCGAATGTTCGCTGGAAGCTCGCCGGAAGAAGCGATTGATGCATCGGAGCAAGCTGTAGTCAATGTCTTAAGAATTGTCGTAGTTAGCATGTAAATTAAGTTAGGAATGGGAGGTGATCCCATTAACTTAATCTGGGGGCAATTGGGTCCTTGACAGACCCAAATTGGGCCGAATGGATCAACCCATTCGGACCAGAATTCCTACTAGGCGGTGGCACCGCCAGGGTCGACGGTGGCACTGCTTGGGCTCAGTCTCCGAGCGAGACTGGGCGGTGCAACCGCCCCTGACAAGCAGTGGCACCGCCAGAGCTCAGTCTCCGAGTGAGACTAGGCAGTGCAACCGCCCCTGTCAGGCGATGGCACCACCCAGAAGCTCAATCTCCGAGCCGCCAAGCGGTTGTACCGCCCTAATCAGGAGGTGGTACTGCCAGGACCCCGGAAATCCGGGAAAAGACATTTTTGAGCTCCAAATTCAAACTAGTTTGGGGCCTATATATACCCCACCCTTTTTGTTAGGATCAAGAGCACTAAGAGGGGGGGGGGGGGTGAATTAGTGCAGCGGAAATCTTATAATAATTTAAAAACCAAAAGCTGCGTTCGTTCAAAAACTATTATGATGCAAAAGCAAATTCTCAGTTTGTATCTAAGTGCAGTTTGCGTCTAAGCGCAGATTGCGTTTAAGCGCAGTTTTGCGTCTAAGCGCAGTTTTGCGTCTAAGCGCAGTTTTGCGTTTAAACTCAGATTTACGTCTAAATGCAGATTTACGTCTAAACGCAGATTTACGTTTAAACGCAGTTTTACGTCTAAACGCAGTTTTACGTCTAAACGCAGATTTACGTCTAAACGCAGTTTTACGTCTAAACGCAGTTTTACGTCTAAACGCAGATTTACGTCTAAACGCAGTTTTACGTCTAGACGCAGATTTACGTCTAAACTTTGAAACTCGTTTGTATACTTGCAGAAGGCAGTATGCAGTTGAAAACGTGAACTGAAATCTGATGATTGAGCGAGGAAAGCCGATTTACGTCTGAATGCAGTTTTACGTCTAAATGTTGAAACTCGTTCGTAAAATCGTAGAGGACAGATTGCAGTTATTAATAGGATTAAAATGTAAGCGTAAACTGCAAAGAAGCTCGTTCGTAAAAGCACGGAAAACAGTTCTGCAGAATCAAGCGTAAACGTAAACTGTAATGTATGAAAATACGAGTTTACGTCTGAATGCAGATTTGGAAGAACAGCACTTAGAACTTGTTCGTGAAAGCGCAGAGAGCAGTAGAGATGAGGGAGGTTTGCAGTAATGATAAAGTGCTCGAAAATAAACGCAAACCAGAGATTTAGAGTGGTTCGGTCAGCCTTGACCTACTCCACTTTTGGCTTCCTCCACCGATGAGGTTGCCGACGTCAACTAGGTGCCTTCCTTCAATGGGCGAAGGCCAAACTTCCCTCTTACAGTTTCTCTCCTTTTGGCAGGCTTAGGAGACAACCTTTACAGACCTTTCTCTCCTCACTTTACAATTGAAAACTTGAAGAACAGAAGGAGGAGACTTAAAGGTTTTACAACACTTTTGAGCTCTTTAGAATCACAGAAAAGATCACGATTTCGGTATGGGTCTGTATCTTTTCAGTGCTGAATGGGTGGGGTATTTATAGGCCCCAACCCAATTCAAAATTCGAGCTCAAAACGATCAAATCGATCAAATCCCAGAATTCTGGGATCAGGCGGTTGCACCTCTCGACTGGAGAGGTGGCACCGCCTGGCAGAGCTCGAAGACTGAGCTCTGCCGATTGCTTCTCTCTGCCAGAGCTCGAAGACTGAGCTCGATGGTTGCATCACCTGGCAGAGCTCGAAGACTGAGCTTGGTGATTGCATCACCTGGCAGAGCTCGAAACTGAGCTCGGTGGTTGCATCACCTGGCAGAGCTCCAAGCTGAGCTCAGGCTGATCCACCTCTCTGCCAGAGCTCGAAGACTGAGCTTGGTGAATGCATCACCTGGCAGAGCTCGAGACTGAGCTCAGGCTGATGCACCTCTCTGCCAGAGCTCGAAGACTGAGCTCGGTGGTTGCATCGCCTGGCAGAGCTCGGAACTTGAGCTCTGGCGGTGCAACCTCTTGGCTGGGGCGGTTGCACCTCCCAGCCTCGCAGCCCAGGCGGTTGCACCTCCTGGCTGGGGCGGTTGCACCTCTCAACCCCACAGCCCAGGCGGTTGCACCTCCTGGCTGGGGCGGTTGCACCTCCTGGTGCAATCAGGGTCCGAATGGTTCACTCCATTCGGCCCACTTTGAATCTTTTCAGGGGCCCAATTGCCCCAAGATTAAGCTAATGGGATCACCTCCCATTTTCATGCTTAATCATCATGCTAACTACGATTAACTCTAAGACAACTTCTGCAGCTTTGCTCCGATGCGTCAATCGCTTCTTCCAGCGAGTTTCCTGCCAACTTCCGTCGATCAACCGATAACCCTCGGTGATCCTTCTGCGGACATCCGGCATACTCCTGGACTTTGCGACGATCCACTTGGCGAGTTCCGACGAGCTTCGCTTGGCAAGCTTCTGGACTTCTCGGATCTGTTCTCTCTGAACCTCCGACGACCGTCCGAACTTCCGTCGAACTCTCGAACTCCCAACGTGATCATGATCTTGACTCCGGCGCAACTCCTGCTGCTTGTCTTACTCTCATCGTAGTTAATCCTGCACACTTATCTCAACACATAGATTAGATAACAAATGACAATTGACTTCATCATCAAAATCCGAGATTCAACAATCTCCCCCTTTTTGATGATGACAATCAATTGATAAAGGAGTTGTCCTTAACTCCCCCTATCTATATGCCATAGTTGAGATAAGTCAACCTTGAATTCAAGACCTAAGAATTCAAGTGACGTATTGATAAGTTAGATCATTTAAACTTATCAATGCTCCCATCATGATGCCTATCATGATGTATCTCTTCAAGAATTATGTCAAAGCATGACATACATCATCAAGTTTGTATGATAGTGTTTGTAACCAATCATCATGTAATCATATAAAGCTACGAAGGACTTTTTACATGATGCTCACATTTGAGATTTTCTAGTACGTTTGCATTTTCTTCACAATATCAAATCAAGATATGATGCAAACTATAGTACATGTTCACATATCTCTTGGTGATGCAAGGATGGCATAACATTGTTTATAGCATCACTCAAGTATTTGCAACTATGACATAGATATGATTATGGCAGTTCAGCTATGACATAGTGTTTATCAATTCATATTTTTCTCCCCCTTTGTCATTAACAAAAAGCATGATAGCATTATCAAGCATATAAAGGAAGTCATGACACATATATCTCTTTATTGTTTTTGCTTGACGGAGGAAAGTCATTTTCCAAAGAGTTTTCATAAGAGTGTACGGGAACATCCCATTTTTAGCATACAACCCGAAAAATGAACTTCTTACATGCATTTGGTTAAAAATATTTGTCACATAATTTGCAACATGTTATTTGATCAAGCGTTGTCAAGGCATGTAATAGTAATAACATTTGAAAAATAAATTTAAGTATTCGGACACATCAACATTCCTAATTCTCTTCTTATGTAATCAAATTGTTCTTCACATAGGGGTTTTGTGAAGATATCAGCTAGTTGATGTTTGGTATCAATAAACTCTATGGTTACATCATGATTAGTGACATGATCTCGTATAAAGTGATGTCTAATATCAATGTGTTTTGTTCTTGAGTGTTGTATAAGATTTTTAGTTAAGCATATTGCACTCGTGTTATCACATTTAATGGGAATATCTTTAAGATTTACTTTGTAATCTTCTAAAGTGTTTTTCATCCATACAACTTGCGCATAGCATGCACTTGCTGCAATGTATTCAGCTTCAGTTGTTGATAGGGCAACCGAGTTTTGTTTCTTAGATGACCAGGATACAAGGGCATGTCCTAAAAATTGACATGATCCTGATGTGCTTTTTCTGTCTAGTTTACAGCCAGCGAAGTCCGCATCAGCATAGGCTGTTAATTCAAAATTTTCTGATTTTGGGTACCATAATCCTAGATTGGTAGTTCCATTAAGATATCTGAGTATTCTTTTGACTGCTTTGAGATGAGATATCTTAGGGTCTGATTGAAATCTAGCACAAAGTCCTACACTGAACATGATGTCTGGTCTGGTGGCAGTGAGGTAAAGTAAACTTCCTATCATACCCCTATAGGTTTTTTGATCGAAGCTTTCTCCATTCTCATCAATTTCTAACTTAGTGGAGGTGCTCATAGGGGTGTCAATGGCTTTTGAATCATTCATTTTGAACTTCTTTAGCAAACTCTCAGCATATTTGGTTTGACTAATAAAGATGCCATTGCTTAGTTGTTTGATTTGTAGGCCTAAGAAGAATGTTAACTCTCCCATTAGACTCATTTCGAATTCATGACTCATAGTTTTCGCAAAGGATTCACAAAGAGATTCATTTGTAGAACCAAAGATAATGTCATCAACATAAATCTGAACAATGAGAAAATCATTTTCAAAATTCTTGATAAACAATGTAGTATCAACCTTGCCTTTTATGAAATAATTTTCAATGAGAAAAGAGCTAAGTCTCTCATACCAAGCCCTTGGGGCTTGTTTTAAACCATAGAGAGCTTTAGTTAATCTAAACACATGATTAGGGTAGCCATTATTTTCAAATCCAGGAGGTTGTTCAACATAAACTTCTTCGGAAATGAAACCATTTAGAAAAGCGCTTTTAACATCCATTTGAAATAACTTAAAATTATTGCAACTAGCGTAGGCAAGGAGCATCCTTATGGCTTCCAATCGAGCCACAGGTGCGAAGGTTTCTTCGTAATCGATACCTTCTTCTTGGTTGAAACCTTTGGCCACTAATCTGGCCTTGTTTCTAACCACGATACCATTTTCATCTTGCTTGTTTCTAAAGACCCATTTAGTACCAATTACTAAATGGTCATTTGGCCTAGGAACAAGCGTCCACACCTCATTTCTCTCAAATTGATTTAATTCATCTTGCATTGCGATAATCCATGAATCATCTTTCATGGCTTCATCAACACATTTGGGTTCAATTTGGGAGAGAAAAGCGGCGTTGGCACAAAAGTTTTTAAAAGAAGATCGTGTTTGAACCCCCTTTGATGTGTCTCCTAGGATTAGCTCCTTAGGATGAGCATCTATATACTTCCAATCCTTGGGTAAGGATGTTTTGGAAGTGGATGCAACCAAGTTGCTAGTTGGAGACGGGGTTTCGTTTAAATTCAAGGAATCAAAATTAATATCATCATCAAGATCATTTTTCTTAATTTCTGAAATCTCATTGAAAACAACATGGATGGATTCTTCAATAATTAAGGTTCTTTTATTGAAGATGCGAAAAGCTTTAGAAACCGAAGAATAACCAAGAAAGATTCCTTCATCAGATTTAGCATCGAATTTTCCTAAGTTATCCTTTTCATTCAAGATAAAACACTTACACCCAAAGACTTTAAAATATGAGACATTGGGTTTTTTGTTATTCCATAACTCATAAGGAGTTTTGGTGAGTAAGGGTCTTACTAGGACTCTATTTAAAATATAACATGCAGTGTTTACAGCTTCGGCCCAAAAATATTTGGGTAGGCTATGTTCATTCAACATGGTTCTTGCCATTTCTTGCAAATTTCGATTTTTTCTTTCTACTACCCCATTTTGTTAAGGATTTCTTGGAGTAGAGAAGTTATGGTTGTATCCGTTGAGTTCACAGAATTCTTGGAAGTCTTGGTTTTGAAATTCTCCACCGTGATCACTTCTAATTGACGAAATCATAGATTCCTTCTCATTTTGAACAAGTTTACAAAACTTGGTAAAATGTCTAAAGCATTCATTTTTTTGTTTTAAGAAGTAGGTCCATGTATATCTGCTGTAGTCATCAATAATGACAAAGGCGTATTTGCTACCTCCTAGACTCAATGTAGAGATTGGTCCGAACAAGTCCATATGGATCAATTGTAAGGGCCTAGAGGTGCTTATTTGATTCTTAACTTTGAAGCTACCCCTAATTTGCTTACCTAATTGGCAAGCATCACATACATTATCTTTGATGAACTTGATATGAGGAATTCCTCTTACAAGTTCTCTAGATGATACTTGATTGATTAGTTTCATGCTAGCATGACCTAATCTTCTATGCCATAGCCAAGCATCCTCATTCATAATGGCAAAGCACATTTCATCACATAAGTCATTGATGTCAATAGTGTATACGTTGTTTTGTTTTAATGCAATCATAGATACATTTTTGTGTGGTTTTTCAATGATGCAGGCATTAGATTCAAATCTTATAATATATCCTTTATCACATAATTGACTAATGCTCAAGAGGTTATGTTTTAAACCATCAACTAGTAAAACATCTTCAATAGAGAGGTTGGATTTGTTACCTATGGTTCCTTTGCCAATGATTTTACCCTTGTTGTTGTCTCCGAAGGTGACATATCCTTCGTCTATGCTAGAGAGCTTAGAGAATTGAGATGGATCTCCGGTCATATGCCTTGAGCATCCACTATCAAGGTTGTTGAATCTCGGATTTTGATGATGAAGTCAATTGTCATTTGTTATCTAATCTATGTGTTGAGATAAGTGTGCAGGATTAACTACGATGAGATTAAGACAAGCAGCAGGAGTTGCCCCGGAGTCAAGATCATGATCACGTTGGGAGTTCGAGAGTTCGACGGAAGTTCGGACGGTCGTCGGAGGTTCAGAGAGAACAGATCCGAGAAGTCCAGAAGCTTGCCAAGCGAAGCTCGTCGGAACTCGCCAAGTGGATCGTCGCAAAGTCCAGGAGTATGCCGGATGTCCGCAGAAGGATCACCGAGGGTTGTCGGTTGATCGACGGAAGTTGGCCGGAAACTCGCCGGAAGAAGCGATTGACGCATCGGAGCAAGCTGCAGAAGTTGTCTTAGAGATAATCGTAGTTAGCACGATGATTAAGCAGGAAAATGGGAGGTGATCCCATTAGCTTAATCTTGGGGCAATTGGGCCCCTGAAAAGATTCAAGTGGGTCGAATGGAGTGAACCATTCGGACCCTGATTGCACCAGGAGGTGCAACCGCCCCAGCCAGGAGGTGCAACCGCCTGGGCTGAGGGGTTGAGAGGTGCAACCGCCCCAGCCAGGAGGTGCAACCGCCTGGGCTGAGGGGCTGGGAGGTGCAACCGCCCCAGCCAGGAGGTGCAACCGCCAGGGCTGCACGGTTGGGAGGTGCAACCGCTCCAGCCAAGAGGTTGCACCGCCAGAGCTCAAGTTCCGAGCTCTGCCAGGCGATGCAACCACCAAGCTCAGTCTTCGAGCTTTGGCAGAGTGGTGCATCAGCCTGAGCTCAGTCTCGAGCTTTGCCAGGTGATGAATTCACCAAGCTCGGTCTTCGAGCTATGGCAGAATGGTGCATCAGCTTGAGCTCAGTTTGGAGCTCTGCCAAGTGATGCAACCACCAAGCTCAGATTTCGAGCTCTGCCAGGTGATGCAACCACCAAGCTCAGTCTTCGAGCTCTGCCAGGTGATGCAACCATCGAGCTCAGTCTTCGAGCTCTGGCAGAGAAGAAGCAATCGGCAGAGCTCAGTCTTCGAGCTCTGCCAGGCGGTGCCACCTCTCCAGTCGAGAGGTGCAACCGCCTGATCCCAGAAATTCTGGGATTAGATCGATTTGATCGTTTTGAGCTCGAATTTTGAATTGGGTTGGGGCCTATAAATACCCCACCCATTCAGCACTGAAAAGATACAGACCTATACCAAAATTGTGATCTTTTCTGTGATTCTAAAGAGCTCAAACGTGTTGTAAAGCCTTGAGTCTCCTCCTTCTGTTCTTCAAGTTTTCAACTGTAAAGTGAGGAGAGAAAGGTCTGTAAAGGTTGTCTCCTAAGCCTGTCAAAAGGAGAGAAACTGTAAGAGGGAAGTTTGGCCTTCGCCCATTGAAGGAAGGCAGCTAGTTGACGTCGGCAACCTCATCGGTAGAGGAAGCCAAAAGTGGAGTAGGTCAAGGCTGACCGAACCACTCTAAATCTCTGGTTTGCGTTTAATTTCGAGCACTTTATCATTACTGCAAACCTCCCTCATCACTACTGCTCTCTGCGCTTTCACGAACAAGTTCTAAGTGCTGTTCTTCCAAATCTGGATTCAGACGTAAACTCGTATTTTCGTACATTACAGTTTACGTTTACGTTTGATTCTGCAGAACTGTTTTCTGCGCTTTTACGAACGAGCTTCCTTGCAGTTTACGCTTGCATTTTAATCCTATTAATAACTGCAATCTGTCCTCTACGATTTTACGAACGAGTTTCAACATTTAGACGTAAAACTGCATTCGGACGTAAATCGGCTTTCTTCGCTCAATCATCAGATTTCAGTTTACGTTTACGTCTTGATTTCAACTGCATACTGCCTTCTGCGAATATACAAACGAGTTTCAAAGTTTAGACGTAAATCTGCGTCTAGACGTAAAACTGCGTTTAGACGTAAAACTGCGTTTAGACGTAAATCTGCGTCTAGACGTAAAACTGCGTTTAGACGTAAAACTGCGTTTAGACGTAAATCTGCGTTTAGACGTAAAACTGCGTTTAGACGTAAAACTGCGTTTAGACGTAAATCTGCGTTTAGACGTAAATCTGCACTTAGACGCAATCTGCGCTTAGACGCAAACTGCACTTAGATACAAACTGAGAATTTGCTTTTGCATCATAATCGTTTTTGAACGAACGCAGCTTTTTGTTATTAAATTATTATAAGATTTCCGCTGCACTAATTCACCCCCCCCCCTCTTAGTGCTCTTGATCCTAACAATTGGTATCAGAGCTCGGTTAACTCTCTGAAGGATTAAAACCCAAGAGAGATGGCATACGCCGGAAACCAAGAGGGGCATTCAATTACACGTCCACCCATGTTCAGTGGAACGGACTACACTTACTGGAAGACCCGAATGAGGATCTTTCTTATTTCTATGGATTTAGAACTGTGGAACCTTGTTGAAAATGGATTTTCAAAATCTTCTCTTCCAATGATCGATTGGAACGATTTGGAGAAGAAGACTTTCGCTCTTAATGCAAAGGCTATGAATGCCTTATTTTGCGCTCTTGATAAAAACGAGTTTAATCGTGTTTCAACGTGCGAAACTGCTTTTGATATTTGGCACACACTTGAAGTGACCCACGAGGGCACAAGTAGAGTGAAAGAGTCAAAAATCAATCTGTTGCTGCATTCTTTTGAACTTTTTCGAATGAAACCGAGTGAAACCATTGGCGACATGTTTACCCGTTTCACGGATGTCGTCAACGGTTTAAAAGGTCTCGGAAAGAGCTTTTCGGATTTTGAGCTTGTTAATAAGATACTAAGATCCCTTCCTAAGAGTTGGGATCCTAAAGTCACCGCCATTCAAGAGGCAAAAGATCTGCAAAATTTCCCTCTTGAAGAACTAATCGGGTCATTAATGACCTACGAAATGACCTGCAAAGCTCATGAAGAGCAGGAAGACATCCTTCCAAAGAACAGGAAGGATATGGCACTTAAGACTTCTGAATGCCACTTGAGAGAAAACTCAAGTGATGAGGATTGTGACGATGACTTGGCACTTTTGACAAGAAAGTTTAAAAAATTCTTCAAAAGAAACAAGTTTAAAAACGATGTGAAAAATAAACTTGAACCTAAGAAAGACCAGGTGATCTGCTATGAATGTAAAAAGCCGGGACATTACAAAAGTGATTGTCCCCAAGTCAAGAAAAGAACAACAAAGAAGAAGGCGCTCCAAGCAACATGGGATGATTCGAGCGCATCCGAGGAAGAAGAATCCAACACCGAGCAAGTTGCTCATTACGCCTTTATGGCCATCGAAGGGGAGGTAACGGATTTATTAGATGCTGATTTATCTTTCGATGAATTATTAAATGCCTTCCATGATTTATTTGATGAATGCAAAGTTATAAATAAGAAATACAAGTTGCTAAAAAAGCTACATGATAATCTTACTTGTGAGTTTGATAAGTTAAAAGTCGAACATCATGATAGTTTAAACTCATGTATCAAATGTCATGATTTAGAAACTATACGAAAAGAAAACTTGCTGCTTAAGGACACCTTGAAGAAATTCGAGGTTGGTAGCAAGTCATTAAACATGATCCTTACAAACAAAGGTCATGCTCCCAAAAGAAGTGGGATTGGATTTGTGAGGAGTCCTCACCAAAATCCAACTACCTTTGTAAAAGGCCCCATCTTACACGTTCAACACCAAACCAAGTGCAACTTTTGTTGCAAATCTGGACACAAGACACATTGTTGTCCATTCAAGAAAATAAGTCCAAACAAATTAATTTGGGTTCCTAAAGGAACCATGATAAACTCTATGCAACATGATAGAAAATGTAGATCTATTTATGAGGCACCCAAAAGCAAATGGGTACCTAAACGTCATCCTTTCTTGTAGAAAACTAAACAATTGCAAGCTAGGAGCAAGAAATGGTACCTTGATAGTGGATGCTCAAGGCATATGACCGGAGATCCATCTCAATTCTCTAAGCTCTCTAGCATAGACGAAGGATATGTCACCTTCGGAGACAACAACAAGGGTAAAATCATTGGCAAAGGAACCATTGGTAACAAATCCAACCTCTCTATTGAAGATGTTTTACTAGTTGATGGTTTAAAACATAACCTCTTGAGCATTAGTCAATTATGTGATAAAGGATATATTATAAGATTTGAATCTAATGCCTGCATCATTGAAAAACCACACAAAAATATATCTATGATTGCATTAAAACAAAACAACGTATACACTATTGACATCAATGACTTATGTGATGAAATGTGCTTTGCCGTTATGAATGAGGATGCTTGGCTATGGCATAGAAGATTAGGTCATGCTAGCATGAAACTAATCAATCAAGTATCATCTAGAGAACTTGTAAGAGGAATTCCTCATATCAAGTTCATCAAAGATAATGTATGTGATGCTTGCCAATTAGGTAAGCAAATTAGGGGTAGCTTCAAAGCTAAGAATCAAATAAGCACCTCTAGGCCCTTACAATTGATCCATATGGACTTGTTCGGACCAATCTCTACATCGAGTCTAGGAGGTAGCAAATACGCCTTTGTCATTATTGATGACTACAGCAGATATACATGGACCTACTTCTTAAAACAAAAAAATGAATGCTTTAGACATTTTACCAAGTTTTGTAAACTTGTTCAAAATGAGAAGGAATCTATGATTTCGTCAATTAGAAGTGATCACGGTGGAGAATTTCAAAACCATGACTTCCAAGAATTCTGTGAACTCAACGGATACAACCATAACTTCTCTACTCCAAGAAATCCTCAACAAAATGGGGTAGTAGAAAGAAAAAATCGAAATTTGCAAGAAATGGCTAGAACCATGTTGAATGAACATAGCCTACCCAAATATTTTTGGGCCGAAGCTGTAAACACTGCATGTTATATTTTAAATAGAGTCCTAGTAAGACCCTTACTCACCAAAACTCCTTATGAGTTATGGAATAACAAAAAACCCAATGTCTCATATTTTAAAGTCTTTGGGTGTAAGTGTTTTATCTTGAATGAAAAGGATAACTTAGGAAAATTCGATGCTAAATCTGATGAAGGAATTTTTCTTGGTTATTCTTCTGTTTCTAAAGCTTTTCGCATCTTCAATAAAAGAACCTTAATTATTGAAGAATCCATCCATGTTGTTTTCAATGAGATTTCAGAAATTAAGAAAAATGATCTTGATGATGATATTAATTTTGATTCCTTGAATTTAAACGAAACCCCGTCTCCAACTAGCAACTTGGTTGCATCCACTTCCAAAACATCCTTACCCAAGGATTGGAAGTATATAGATGCTCATCCTAAGGAACTAATCCTAGGAGACACATCAAAGGGGGTTCAAACACGATCTTCTTTTAAAAACTTTTGTGCCAACGCCGCTTTTCTCTCCCAAATTGAACCCAAATGTGTTGATGAAGCCATGAAAGATGATTCATGGATTTTCGCAATGCAAGATGAATTAAATCAATTTGAGAGAAATGAGGTGTGGACGCTTGTTCCTAGGCCAAATGACCATTTAGTAATTGGTACTAAATGGGTCTTTAGAAACAAGCAAGATGAAAATGGTATCGTGGTTAGAAACAAGGCTAGATTAGTGGCCAAAGGTTTCAACCAAGAAGAAGGTATCGATTACGAAGAAACCTTCGCACCTGTGGCTCGATTGGAAGCCATAAGGATGCTCCTTGCCTATGCCAGTTGCAATAATTTTAAATTATTTCAAATGGATGTTAAAAGCGCTTTTCTAAATGGTTTCATTTCCGAAGAAGTTTATGTTGAACAACCTCCTGGATTTGAAAATAATGGCTACCCTAATCATGTGTTTAGATTAACTAAAGCTCTCTATGGTTTAAAGCAAGCCCCAAGGGCTTGGTATGAGAGACTTAGCTCTTTTCTCATTGAAAATAATTTCGTAAAAGGCAAGGTTGATACTACATTGTTTATCAAGAATTTTGAAAATGATTTTCTCATTGTTCAGATTTATGTTGATGACATTATCTTTGGTTCTACAAATGAATCTCTTTGTGAATCCTTTTCGAAAACTATGAGTCATGAATTCGAAATGAGTCTAATGGGAGAGTTAACATTCTTCTTAGGCCTACAAATCAAACAACTAAGCAATGGCATCTTTATTAGTCAAACCAAATATGCTGTAAGTTTGCTAAAGAAGTTCAAAATGAATAATTCAAAAGCCATTGACACTCCTATGAGCACCTCCACTAAGTTAGAAATTGATGAGAATGGAGAAAGCTTCGATCAAAAAACCTATAGGGGTATGATAGGAAGTTTACTTTACCTCACTGCCACCAGACCAGACATTATGTTCAGTGTAGGACTTTGTGCTAGATTTCAATCAGACCCTAAGATATCTCATCTCAAAGCTGTCAAAAGAATACTCAGATATCTTAATGGAACTACCAATCTAGGATTATGGTACCCAAAAACAGAAAATTTTGAATTAACAGCCTATGCTGATGCGGACTTCGCTGGCTGTAAACTAGACAGAAAAAGCACATCAGGATCATGTCAATTTTTAGGACATGCCCTTGTATCCTGGTCATCTAAGAAACAAAACTTGGTTGCCCTATCAACAACCGAAGCTGAATACATTGCAGCAAGTGCATGCTGTGCACAAGTTGTATGGATGAAAAACACTTTAGAAGATTACAAAGTGATTCTTAAAGACATTCCCATTAAATGTGATAACACGAGTGCAATATGCTTAACTAAAAATCCTATACAACACTCAAGAACAAAACACATTGATATTAGACATCACTTTATACGTGATCATGTCACTAATCATGACGTGACCATAGAGTTTATTGATACCAAACATCAACTGGCTGATATCTTCACAAAACCCCTATGTGAAGAACAATTTGATTACATAAGAAGAGAATTAGGTATGTTGATGTGTCCAAATACTTAAACTAGTTAAAATTATTTTTCGGATGTTATTACTATTACATGCCTTGAGAACGCTTGATCAAACAACATGTTGCAAATTATGTGACAAATACTTGAGTTATTACTATTACATGCCTTGACAACGCTTGATCAAATAACATGTTGCAAATTATGTGACAAATACTTGAGTTATTACTATTACATGCCTTGACAACGCTTGATCAAATAACATGTTGCAAATTATGTGACAAATATTCTTAACCAAATGCATGTAAAAAGTTCATTTTTCGAGTTGTATGCTAAAAATGGGATGTTCCCGTACACTCTTATGAAAACTCCTTGGAAAATGACTTTCCTCCGTCAAGCAAAAACAATAAAGTGATATATGTGTCATGACTTCCTTTATTTGCTTGATAATGCTATCATGCTTTTTGTTGATGACAAAGGGGGAGAAAAATATGAATTGATATACACTATGTCATAGCTGAACTGCCATAATCATATCTATGTCATAGTTGCAAATACTTGAGTGATGCTATAAACAATATTATGCCATCCTTGCATCACCAAGAGATATGTGAACATGTACTATAGTTTGCATCATATCTTAATTTGATATTGTGAAGAAAATGCAAACTTACTAGAAAATCTCAAATGTAAGCATCATGTAAAAAGTCCTTCGTAGCTTTATATGATTGCATGATGATTGGTTACAAACACTATCATACAAACTTGTTGATGTATGTCATGCCTTGACATAATTCTTGAAGAGATACATCATGATAGGCATCATGATGGGAGCATTGATAAGTTTAACTGACCTAACTTATCGATGCGTCACTTGAATTCTTAGGTCTTGAATTCAAGGTTGACTTATCTCAACTATGGCATATAGATAGGGGGAGTTAAGGATAACTCCTTTATCAATTGATTGTCATCATCAAAAAGGGGGAGATTGTTGAATCTCGGATTTTGATGATGAAGTCAATTGTCATTTGTTATCTAATCTATGTGTTGAGATAAGTGTGCAGGATTAACTACGATGAGATTAAGACAAGCAGCAGGAGTTGCCCCGGAGTCAAGATCATGATCACGTTGGGAGTTCGAGAGTTCGACGGAAGTTCGGACGGTCGTCGGAGGTTCAGAGAGAACAGATCCGAGAAGTCCAGAAGCTTGCCAAGCGAAGCTCGTCGGAACTCGCCAAGTGGATCGTCGCAAAGTCCAGGAGTATGCCGGATGTCCGCAGAAGGATCACCGAGGGTTGTCGGTTGATCGACGGAAGTTGGCCGGAAACTCGCCGGAAGAAGCGATTGACGCATCGGAGCAAGCTGCAGAAGTTGTCTTAGAGATAATCGTAGTTAGCACGATGATTAAGCAGGAAAATGGGAGGTGATCCCATTAGCTTAATCTTGGGGCAATTGGGCCCCTGAAAAGATTCAAGTGGGTCGAATGGAGTGAACCATTCGGACCCTGATTGCACCAGGAGGTGCAACCGCCCCAGCCAGGAGGTGCAACCGCCTGGGCTGAGGGGTTGAGAGGTGCAACCGCCCCAGCCAGGAGGTGCAACCGCCTGGGCTGAGGGGCTGGGAGGTGCAACCGCCCCAGCCAGGAGGTGCAACCGCCAGGGCTGCACGGCTGGGAGGTGCAACCGCTCCAGCCAAGAGGTTGCACCGCCAGAGCTCAAGTTCCGAGCTCTGCCAGGCGATGCAACCACCAAGCTCAGTCTTCGAGCTTTGGCAGAGTGGTGCATCAGCCTGAGCTCAGTCTCGAGCTTTGCCAGGTGATGAATTCACCAAGCTCGGTCTTCGAGCTATGGCAGAATGGTGCATCAGCTTGAGCTCAGTTTGGAGCTCTGCCAAGTGATGCAACCACCAAGCTTAGATTTCGAGCTCTGCCAGGTGATGCAACCACCAAGCTCAGTCTTCGAGCTCTGCCAGGTGATGCAACCATCGAGCTCAGTCTTCGAGCTCTGGCAGAGAAGAAGCAATCGGCAGAGCTCAGTCTTCGAGCTCTGCCAGGCGGTGCCACCTCTCCAGTCGAGAGGTGCAACCGCCTGATCCCAGAAATTCTGGGATTAGATCGATTTGATCGTTTTGAGCTCGAATTTTGAATTGGGTTGGGGCCTATAAATACCCCACCCATTCAGCACTGAAAAGATACAGACCTATACCAAAATTGTGATCTTTTCTGTGATTCTAAAGAGCTCAAACGTGTTGTAAAGCCTTGAGTCTCCTCCTTCTGTTCTTCAAGTTTTCAACTGTAAAGTGAGGAGAGAAAGGTCTGTAAAGGTTGTCTCCTAAGCCTGTCAAAAGGAGAGAAACTGTAAGAGGGAAGTTTGGCCTTCGCCCATTGAAGGAAGGCAGCTAGTTGACGTCGGCAACCTCATCGGTAGAGGAAGCCAAAAGTGGAGTAGGTCAAGGCTGACCGAACCACTCTAAATCTCTGGTTTGCGTTTAATTTCGAGCACTTTATCATTACTGCAAACCTCCCTCATCACTACTGCTCTCTGCGCTTTCACGAACAAGTTCTAAGTGCTGTTCTTCCAAATCTGGATTCAGACGTAAACTCGTATTTTCGTACATTACAGTTTACGTTTACGTTTGATTCTGCAGAACTGTTTTCTGCGCTTTTACGAACGAGCTTCCTTGCAGTTTACGCTTGCATTTTAATCCTATTAATAACTGCAATCTGTCCTCTACGATTTTACGAACGAGTTTCAACATTTAGACGTAAAACTGCATTCGGACGTAAATCGGCTTTCTTCGCTCAATCATCAGATTTCAGTTTACGTTTACGTCTTGATTTCAACTGCATACTGCCTTCTGCGAATATACAAACGAGTTTCAAAGTTTAGACGTAAATCTGCGTCTAGACGTAAAACTGCGTTTAGACGTAAAACTGCGTTTAGACGTAAATCTGCGTCTAGACGTAAAACTGCGTTTAGACGTAAAACTGCGTTTAGACGTAAATCTGCGTTTAGACGTAAAACTGCGTTTAGACGTAAAACTGCGTTTAGACGTAAAACTGCGTTTAGACGTAAATCTGCGTTTAGACGTAAATCTGCACTTAGACGCAATCTGCGCTTAGACGCAAACTGCACTTAGATACAAACTGAGAATTTGCTTTTGCATCATAATCGTTTTTGAACGAACGCAGCTTTTTGTTATTAAATTATTATAAGATTTCCGCTGCACTAATTCACCCCCCCCCCTCTTAGTGCTCTTGATCCTAACAAAGGTACCATTTCTTGCTCCTAGCTTGCGATTGTTTAGTTTTCTACAAGAAAGGATGACGTTTAGGTACCCATTTGCTTTTGGGTGCCTCATAAATAGATCTACATTTTCTATCATGTTGCATAGAGTTTATCATGGTTCCTTTAGGAACCAAAATCAATTTGTTTGGACTTATTTTCTTGAATGGACAACAATGTGTCTTGTGTCCAGATTTGCAACAAAAGTTGCACTTGGTTTGGTTTTGCACATGTAAGATGGGGCCTTTTACAAAGGTAGTTGGATTTCGGTGAGGACTCCTCACAAATCCAATCCCACTTCTTTTAGGAGCATGACCCTTGTTTGTAAGGATCATGTTTAATGACTTGCTACCAACCTCGAATTTCTTCAAGGTGTCCTTAAGTAGTAAGTTCTCTTTTTGTATAGTTTCTAACTCATGACATTTGATACATGACTTTAAACTATCATGATGTTCGATTTTTAATTTATCAAACTCACAAGTAAGATTATCATGTACCTTTTTTAGCAACTTGTATTTTCTATTTATAACTTTGCATTCATCAAATAAATCATGGAAGGCATTTAGTAATTCATCGAAAGATAAATCAGCATCTAATAAATCCGTTACCTCCTCTTCGATGGCCATAAAGGCGTAATGAACAACTTGCTCGGTGTTGGACTCCTCTTCCTCAGATGCGCTCGAATCATCCCATGTAGCTTGGAGCGCCTTCTTCTTTGTTGTTCTTTTCTTGACTTGGGGACAATCACTTTTGTAGTGTCCCGGCTTTTTACATTCGTAGCAGATCACTTGGTCCTTCTTTGATTCAAGTTTATTTTTCACATCGTTTTTAAACTTGTTTCTTTTGAAGAATTTCTTAAACTTTCTTGTCAAAAGTGCCAAGTCATCGTCACAATCCTCATCACTTGAGTTTTCTCTCAAGTGGCATTCAGAAGTTTTAAGTGCCATATCCTTCCTGTTCTTTGGAAGGATGTCTTCTTGCTCTTCATGAGCTTTGCAGGTCATTTCGTAGGTCATTAATGACCCGATTAGTTCTTCAAGAGGGAAATTTTGCAGATCTTTTGCCTCTTGAATGGCGGTGACTTTAGGATCCCAACTCTTAGGAAGGGATCTTAGTATCTTATTAACAAGCTCAAAATCCGAAAAGCTCTTTCCGAGTCCTTTTAGACCGTTGACGACATCCGTGAAACGGGTAAACATGTCGCCAATGGTTTCACTCGGTTTCATTCGAAAAAGTTCAAAAGAATGCAGCAACAGATTGATTTTTGACTCTTTCACTCTACTTGTGCCCTCGTGGGTCACTTCAAGTGTGTGCCAAATATCAAAAGCAGTTTCGCAAGTTGAAACACGATTAAACTCGTTTTTATCAAGTGCGCAAAATAAGGCATTCATAGCCTTTGCATTAAGAGCGAAAGCCTTCTTCTCCAAATCGTTCCAATCGATCATTGGAAGAGAAGATTTTGAAAATCCATTTTCAACAAGGTTCCACAGTTCAAAATCCATAGAAATAAGAAAGATCCTCATTCGGGTCTTCCAGTAAGTGTAGTCCGTTCCACTGAACATGGGTGGACGTGTAATCGAATGCCCCTCTTGGTTTCCGGCGTATGCCATCTCTCTTGGGTTTTAATCCTTTAGAGAGTTAACCTTGCTCTGATACCAATTGTTAGGATCAAGAGCACTAAGAGGGGGGGGGGGGTGAATTAGTGCAGCGGAAATCTTATAATAATTTAAAAACCAAAAGCTGCGTTCGTTCAAAAACTATTATGATGCAAAAGCAAATTCTCAGTTTGTATCTAAGTGCAGTTTGCGTCTAAGCGCAGATTGCGTTTAAGCGCAGTTTTGCGTCTAAGCGCAGTTTTGCGTCTAAGCGCAGTTTTGCGTCTAAACTCAGATTTACGTCTAAATGCAGATTTACGTCTAAACGCAGATTTACGTTTAAACGCAGTTTTACGTCTAAACGCAGTTTTACGTCTAAACGCAGATTTACGTCTAAACGCAGTTTTACGTCTAAACGCAGTTTTACGTCTAAACGCAGATTTACGTCTAAACGCAGTTTTACGTCTAGACGCAGATTTACGTCTAAACTTTGAAACTCGTTTGTATACTTGCAGAAGGCAGTATGCAGTTGAAAACGTGAACTGAAATCTGATGATTGAGCGAGGAAAGCCGATTTACGTCTGAATGCAGTTTTACGTCTAAATGTTGAAACTCGTTCGTAAAATCGTAGAGGACAGATTGCAGTTATTAATAGGATTAAAATGTAAGCGTAAACTGCAAAGAAGCTCGTTCGTAAAAGCACGGAAAACAGTTCTGCAGAATCAAGCGTAAACGTAAACTGTAATGTATGAAAATACGAGTTTACGTCTGAATGCAGATTTGGAAGAACAGCACTTAGAACTTGTTCGTGAAAGCGCAGAGAGCAGTAGAGATGAGGGAGGTTTGCAGTAATGATAAAGTGCTCGAAAATAAACGCAAACCAGAGATTTAGAGTGGTTCGGTCAGCCTTGACCTACTCCACTTTTGGCTTCCTCCACCGATGAGGTTGCCGACGTCAACTAGGTGCCTTCCTTCAATGGGCGAAGGCCAAACTTCCCTCTTACAGTTTCTCTCCTTTTGGCAGGCTTAGGAGACAACCTTTACAGACCTTTCTCTCCTCACTTTACAATTGAAAACTTGAAGAACAGAAGGAGGAGACTTAAAGGTTTTACAACACTTTTGAGCTCTTTAGAATCACAGAAAAGATCACGATTTCGGTATGGGTCTGTATCTTTTCAGTGCTGAATGGGTGGGGTATTTATAGGCCCCAACCCAATTCAAAATTCGAGCTCAAAACGATCAAATCGATCAAATCCCAGAATTCTGGGATCAGGCGGTTGCACCTCTCGACTGGAGAGGTGGCACCGCCTGGCAGAGCTCGAAGACTGAGCTCTGCCGATTGCTTCTCTCTGCCAGAGCTCGAAGACTGAGCTCGATGGTTGCATCACCTAGCAGAGCTCGAAGACTGAGCTTGGTGATTGCATCACCTGGCAGAGCTCGAAACTGAGCTCGGTGGTTGCATCACCTGGCAGAGCTCCAAGCTGAGCTCAGGCTGATCCACCTCTCTGCCAGAGCTCGAAGACTGAGCTTGGTGAATGCATCACCTGGCAGAGCTCGAGACTGAGCTCAGGCTGATGCACCTCTCTGCCAGAGCTCGAAGACTGAGCTCGGTGGTTGCATCGCCTGGCAGAGCTCGGAACTTGAGCTCTGGCGGTGCAACCTCTTGGCTGGGGCGGTTGCACCTCCCAGCCTCGCAGCCCAGGCGGTTGCACCTCCTGGTTGGGGCGGTTGCACCTCTCAACCCCACAGCCCAGGCGGTTGCACCTCCTGGCTGGGGCGGTTGCACCTCTCAACCCCACAGCCCAGGCGGTTGCACCTCCTGGCTGGGGCGGTTGCACCTCCTGGTGCAATCAGGGTCCGAATGGTTCACTCCATTCGGCCCACTTTGAATCTTTTCAGGGGCCCAATTGCCCCAAGATTAAGCTAATGGGATCACCTCCCATTTTCATGCTTAATCATCATGCTAACTACGATTAACTCTAAGACAACTTCTGCAGCTTTGCTCCGATGCGTCAATCGCTTCTTCCAGCGAGTTTCCTGCCAACTTCCGTCGATCAACCGATAACCCTCGGTGATCCTTCTGCGGACATCCGGCATACTCCTGGACTTTGCGACGATCCACTTGGCGAGTTCCGACGAGCTTCGCTTGGCAAGCTTCTGGACTTCTCGGATCTGTTCTCTCTGAACCTCCGACGACCGTCCGAACTTCCGTCGAACTCTCGAACTCCCAACGTGATCATGATCTTGACTCCGGCGCAACTCCTGCTGCTTGTCTTACTCTCATCGTAGTTAATCCTGCACACTTATCTCAACACATAGATTAGATAACAAATGACAATTGACTTCATCATCAAAATCCGAGATTCAACACTTTTCTGCATGAAAGGGCACCGAAAATCCAATCTTACTCTGTGATTTTTAGAGCTCAAAAGTGTTGTAAAGACTAAAAGTTCTCCTCCCTCTTTTTCCAAGTTTTGATCTTTCAAGAGAGGAGAGAAAAGTTTGTAAGGGTTGTCTCCTAAGCTCGTCAAAAGGAGTGAAACTATAAAAGGGTGGTTGGCCTTCGCCTATTGAAGGAAGGTCTCTAGTGGACGTCGGTGACCTCGTTGGTGGAGGAAGCCAAAAGTGGATGTAGGTCAAGATTGACCGAACCACTCTAAATCTCGGTTTGCATTTACTTTGAGCATTTTACCTTTACTGCAAACCTCCTCAATAGCTTACTGCCTTCTGCTCTTTTACGAACTCACTTTCAAGTTTCCAAAAACGGTTTTACGTCAGACATCGGTTTTATCGTACGAACATCATATTTCAGTTTGCGCTTATATTCCGATTTCTATCTTAACTGTAAACTTCCTGCCTTACTTTACTTTAAATACATTTTCGTAAGCTTTCAAAGTTATTATCTACACAAAACGACTTTTACGTCTGAATCGGATTTCAACGTATGAACGCAGTTTTAATCGTCCAATGTTTTTCACTACACTAATACCCCCCCCCCCTCTTAGTGCTCTTGATCCTAACACATATGAATGAGTATATAGTATACCAGTCTATCTGGCTATCTCGATATCCCTCTCAAATAACCTATGATCGGGAATATTTAGGTTTATGTTTATAGGCGAATTGGTCTTATTATTATGTTCTCATCATGATCCAATTCTCATTGTAGAGATTTAATGACATCATAATATATTCATCATCCAATATAAAGTAAAATAATAATAATAATAATAACTAAAAAAACTATGCAGCATGTCACATGTGTCATCACTTACGTGATTGGTTTATAGAACACCTGTATCTAGTAAAAGGTCATCCAATAACGAAAGCAATTTATAGAATATTATCCCTACTTCAGTATTCAATTAGGAGACTCGAGAGCTATATTCACAGAAGGATAGACTAAAACTACTCTAGAATGCTTGAAAGTTCAGGCACAATGGTATCAGGTGGAAAACATCTCTCCTAAATGACCTTGGGCCTTTAGTTAGGATTTGGATAGTCTAATTTTTGGTAAAAAAAATTTAAACAAGTAAAAACCTTGAGCTAAGTTATGAACCACCAAAGAAACAGAATATTTCCACAAGCAACTAACCATTAGGCAAACCACCTCAATCAGGTCTGCTTCGTCAAAAACTGACCCACAAGACTAAATCTCCATTCTTAAGAGATTCATCATCAAATTTAACAAAATCGATAAAAGAATCCCTAATCTTATCAAAGATAAAAGCTGATAACAAAGAACTAAACATAGTATAAGAAGCAACGAGCGAGTTGAAAATCACTTCGGCCTAAGACGATCCAAGGACCTCTCTTATAGATGAAGCAACTAGGAAAGTACCTAGAGAGCTAATTGGGAAGGAGAGGTCATCTTGGTGGAGATGACAAACATTGGCACAAACATCAGAGGAGGAAGAGAGAGAACAAGAGCATATCTCCTCATCATTTTCATCGTAAAGATAATAGGTAAATCATGAGCATCCTTGAGCAATGAATTTATAGTTTATGATCTATTTGTTGTGAGCATGGTATACTAATGGCCAAGGAAAAATACAGTAGCTCATTTCTCCTTCCCAAGTTTATATATATATATATATAATTTTATCTGATTTTTTCAGAACTTTTGTATTCATAGAACTTTAACAAAGTAGAGGCTCAAGCAACAATCCAAAATAGCTTTCCAATATCTTTGTCTAGTACATCGATCATAAATTTTTTTGATATATTAGCTATACAATGACCGAACGGTATCGACGTATCGTTGGATGTCAGAAGATATACAGTATCGACGTACGGTACATCTTATGATCTCGTTGGAAGTTCAAGAGTTCGTCGGAAAACCGGACGTTTGTCAGAAGTTATGCCGGAACCAATTGGGAAGTCTAGGAGCTTGCCAAAGAAGCTTGTCAAAACTCACCAAGAAGATCGTCGTAAAGTCCAGGAGCTTGCCGGGAGTTCGTCGGAGCATTGCCAAAAGTTCGTCTGATGTTCGCTGGAAGCTCGCCGAAAGAGCAATTGACGTACCGAAACAAGAAGTGCTATGATTAAGTCTTAATTGCCATAGTCAGATCATAAATTAAGTTAGGATTGAGAGGTAATCCCACTAACTTAATTATGGGTCAATTGGGCCCTTAACATAGCTGAATTGGGCCGAATTGAGCAGCCCATTCAACCCTTGAATTTTTGGTCGGCGGTGGCACCGTTTAGAAAGCAGTGCCCTAGGTTATCTAGGCAGTGGTACCGCCCAGACTGGGTAGTGGTACCACTGGCAGTTAATGCTACCAGTTGTGGTACCACCCCTGTTAGGCGGTGGTGCCACTAGAGCTTGGTCTCCGAGCTCTGTCAAACGGTGGTACTGCCCAGTGTCAGACTACAAGCGATAGTACCACCCAGTAATGGCGATGGTACCACTAGTACCCTAGAAATCCAAGATGAGACACTTTTTGGATCTATTTTTGAAAGCCATTGGGGCCTATAAAAACCCCACCCTTTTGTGCATGAAAGGGCACGAAAGCTATTTGCATAATCTTGAGTTCTTGAGTCTTAAAGTGTTGTAAAAGTGAGAAGAGTTCTCCTCCTTCATCTCTTAGCTTTGTAACCATCCAAGAAAGAGGAGTGAGACTTATAAGGGTTGTCTCCTAAACCTAGCAAAAGGAAAAAGAGCTATAAAAGGTGGTTGACCTTCGCCTATTGAAGGAAGGCCTTTAGTGGACGTCGGTGACCTCATCGGAGGAGGAATCCGAAAGTGGATGTAGGTCAAATTGACCGAACCACTCTAAATTGTAGTTTACTTTTTATTTATGTAATTTATATTACTATAAATCTCTTTAATCTTCTCTTGTACTTTTACGAAAGCTTTCAAGTTCAAATTCTCTCCGAAACGGATTGAGTCGAAACCATTTTCATCAGAATCAGTTTTAATCAAAATAAAGACTTTTGAAATCAAAAAAGTTTTCCACTGCACTAATTCACCCCCCCCCCCTCTTAGTGCCACTCTTGATCCTAACAAGACTGTTAGGCGGTGGTACCGCCTAGTGGTAGGGTGCTAGGCGATGGTACTATCAGACAGGGCAGTGGTACTACCTAGTATTAGTGCTACAGGCGGTGGTACTATCAGGACATGGGAAACCCGAGATGAGACACTTTTAGGCTCCAAGTTTGAATCCACTTAGGCTTATAAATACCCCTCTCATCCCTGGTTAACAAACACAAGCATAGATAATTTAAAGTGAGGTAATGTTGTAGTAATCACTTGAGAGATCCCCTCCTCTAATTCTAAGTTTAGAATCCTGTTTAGAGAGGAGTGAGTGTTTGTAAAAGGTTGTCGCATAAACCTATGAAAATGAGAAGAGGGGTATAAAAAGGTGGTTGGTCTTCGCCTATTGAAGGAAGACCGTTAGTGGATGCCAGTGGCCTTGACGGAAGAGGAATCGAGAGTGGATGTAGGTCACGATGATCGAATCACTATAAAATCTGGTTTGCATTTTAGCTTTGCTATTTACATTTCTTGCAAACTGCGATACTTCCTCATTACTTTAGCTGCACACTCTTACGAATATGTTTCAAGTTAACATCTTTCCAAAATCGGTTTTAATCGAATGAAAGATTTTTGAACCGATGTAATTTTATCTACTACACTAATTCACCCCCTCTCTTAGTGCTGACTTATTCCTAACAATTAGTATCAGAGCTACATTATTTCTCGCCTGATTTAACACCAAAGAGAAATGACTCTTTTTAGCTTTCAAGAGGACTTATCTATCGTTCGTCGTCCCATGTTCAATGGGACGGACTACACTTATTGAAAAACTCGAATGAGAGTTTTCTTGTTTCCAATTGATTTGAATTTATGGAATATTATCGAAAACGGTTTTCAAAAGTCTTCTACTCCAATGAATGAATGGAATGATTTGGAGAAGAAAACTTTTTCTTTAAATGCTAGAGCTATGAATGCTCTATTTTGCGCCTTAGACAAAAATGAATTCATTCGGATTTCTACTTGTGAAATGGCTTTTGACATTTGGCACACACTCGAAATCAC
The DNA here is from genome assembly GCF_036884655.1 of Musa acuminata AAA Group. NCBI lineage: Eukaryota > Viridiplantae > Streptophyta > Magnoliopsida > Zingiberales > Musaceae > Musa > Musa acuminata. The sequence goes on from NC_088331.1 coordinate 21,069,017, forward strand.
ACACGAAGGCACTAGTAGAGTTAAAGACTCGAAAATAAATATTTTGATGCATGATTTTGAATTATTTTGTATGGAACCAAGAGTGACTATTGGAGACATGTACACTCATTTTACGAATATCATCAATAATCTAAAAGCTCTTGGTAAAAGTTTTTCGAATCTTGAACTTATGAATAAAGTTTTATGATCACTTTCTAAAAATTAAGATTCGAAAGTAACGACTATAAAGAATAAAAAAACTTAAACTATTTTCCTCTTAAAGAACTTATCGGATCATTAATGACTTATGAAATGACATGCAAGGTGCATGATGAACATGAGAATAACCTTCCAAAGAGCAGGAAGGATTTGACACTTAAAACAAATGAAGATCACTCGAGCGAAAGCTTAAGTGATGATGAACTCAAACTTTTTACTATAAAATTTAAAAGGTTCATTAAACAAGAATTAAAAAATAAAAATAAATTTAAAAAGAAGTTGCCAAAGAAGAAGAGAGCACTCAAGGTGACTTGGAATGAATCGAGTTCATCCGAAGATGAAGAACAAACCAACAAAGGCGAGGTGGCAAACTACGCCTTAACGATTTTCGACGATGAGGTAACCAAAACCCCTTTACCTTATTTAAAATTACTTGATGCTTTTTCATGAGTTGTTTTTAAATTAGTTAGTAAATAAAAAATATATATCATGCTTCTTTTTCTAGCTATTTTGAAAAAATGATCATGACAATTACATATTTTATGATAAAGGAACAAAATATTAGATTTAAATCAAATGATTAATTGTATGTATGTTTTTTAAAAAATAATATGTATCTAAATTGATGATTTTCGACTTTGATTGAAAATGCTCAATGAAATCATGATTGATGTTTTAATGACCTAATGATGTAAGACGTAATGAAAATGTTAAAAGATTTTATATCATGCTTGATGATTTTATTTTATACATGAGGATTTGAAGTAATGATTTGAAATCATATGTTTTAGAATTATGTATTACACTTTTTGATCTTGATGATTTTTGTGATAAATCTTGCAATTTTGTTTTAAACGTTGATGCATATTTTTATTTGGCATAAAAATTTGGACATACTTTTATAAAATCAATCATATGAATTGAAACACTAAAAAGAGAAAAGCTTTCTGCTTGAATTTTTTTTTTCCTCTACTTTATCGATTTTTCAGAAAAGGAGATCAATGAATCTATTTATGTTATTTTATGAATCTCTTGAAAATAATTTTGATGTTTTGATGATTTAAATTTGAATGAGTTTTATTCAAATCATAATCTTGATTTCTTGGAATTATTTGAGATTTTTTTTAATCAAGATCTCTTCTTTGTACTCCTATAATTTTTTCTTGGTATTTTATTTAAAGAGGAGATTTACTATATGAATCATGTCTTTTGGTATTCACATGATCGTGTCTTTCATGATATTATTTTTATAATTCCTTGTATTCATAAAATATATCTTATCACCAAAATTTTCTTGTTATCCTTCATGTGATGATATGAAATTATGCAATACTCATGATATTATGTTGATGCATACAAATGAGAACTTATGATCATGCATGGTAGGATGTAATGTAATTTGACATTTTGATACCATCATGATTTGAATTATTTATGATTTGGAATGATGCATGCAATACTATGATTTGTTGCTAAAATGATGTATCATGAATGCTTGAGTATCATGTATGATATGACCATAACGATAATTTATTTTTGGTATCATGCATGAAGTAAGGATGAAATGGAAGGTTTTTAAATTATGCATGTTTTAATTTGAAACTATAATGATGCGCAGACATATTGAAATAAGATTGATACTTTACCTTTGTCATGATTTAAAAATTGTTGTAAAGGGAAAAAGAATTACAAAATTATATTCTTCCCTTTTTTTTTTTACAATGACAAAGGAGGAGATAAATTTGTTAGCTGGCACATTTCAAAGAAAGAAAGTGTTGAATCTCGAGTTTTGATGATGAAGTCAATTGTAAGTTGTTTGATCTAATCTATATGTTGAGAAAAGTATGCAGGATTAACTACGATGGCAGTAAGACATAAAGCAAGTGTTGTGTTGGAGTCAAGATTGAAATCTCATTGGGAGTTCAAGAGTTCGATAGAAGTCCAGACGTTTATCGGAAGTTCTACGGGAACCAACCGAGAAGTCCAAGAGCTTGCCATAGAAGCTCATCGGAACTCGCAAAGAAGATCGTCATAAAGTCCAGGAACTTGCTGGGAGTCCGTCGGAATATTACCGAGAGTTCATCGGATGTTCGCCAGAAGTACGCCGGAAGCTCGCTAGAAGAGCAATTGACGTACCGGAATAAGATGCATTGTAAATTGTGTCTTAATTATCGTAGTTAGAGTGTCAATTAAGTTAGGATTAGGAGACAATCCCACTGACTTAATTATGGGCTAACTAGTCTCTTAATAGGGCTGAATTGGGCCGAATTGAGCACCCAATTCAGCCCCTAAAAATATGGCCAGCGGTGGCACCGCTAGGGCCGGCGATGGCACCGCTTGGAAAGTAGTGCCCATGGATTCCTCGGTAGTGGTACTCGCCAGAATGGACAGTGGTACCATCGGCAGCAGTGCTACCAGCGATAGTACCGCCCCTGTTCGGCGGTGGTATCGCCTATTTTAGAATCAAGAGCACTAAGAGGGGGGGGTGTGAATTAGTGCAGCGAAAAACTTTCGACGATTTAAAATTACATTCGTATGATAAAAATGATTTCGGTAAGAAAGCCGATTCGAAGATCACTTTAACTTGTGATCAAGCGAGATGTAGTTAAAGTAAAGATATAGAGGTAGTTTGCAATTAAGATAGAGAACAAAATGTAATTGCAAACCGAAATATGACGTTCATACGACAAAAGCGATTTCGGTATGAAAGCCGATTCAGAAGTTGCTTTAACTTAGATTAGGCGAAGTGCAGTTAAAGTAAAGCTATGGAGGCAGTTTGCAGTTAAGATATAGAATAGAAAGTAAATACAAACCGAGATTTAGAGTGGTTCGGTCAATCTTGACCTACATCCACTTTTGGCTTCCTCCTCCGATGAGGTCACAGATGTCCAATAGAGGCCTTTCTTCAATAGGCGAAGGCCAACCACCCTTTTACAGTTTCACTCCTTTTGATGGGCTTAGGAGACAACCCTTACAAACTTTTTTCTCCTCTCTTGAAATATCAAAACTTGGAAGAAAAGAGGGAGGAGAACTTCTAGCTTTTACAACACTTTTGAGCTCTAAAAATCATAAAGTAATATTGGATTTTCGGTGCCCTTTCATGCAGGAAAGAGTGGGTATATATAGGCCCCAAACTAGTTTGAATTTGGAGCTCAAAAATGTCTTTTCCAGGATTTCCGAGGTTCTAGCGGTACTACCTCCGGACTGGGGCGGTTGTACCACCTAGTCTCGCTTGGAGACTAAGCCCAAGCGGTGCCACCGCCTGACTGGGAGACTATCTCCTAGGCGATGCCACTGTCGACCCTGGTGGTGCCATCGCCTAGCAGGAATTCTGGTCCGAATGAGTTGATCCATTCGGCCCAATTTGGGTCTATCAAGGGCCCAATTGCCCCTAGATTAAGTTAATGAGATCACCTCCAATTCCTAACTTAATCTATATGCTAACTACGATATTTCTTAAGACATTTACTACAACTTGCTCCGGTACGTCAATCGCTTCTTCCGGTAAGCTTCCGACGAACATCCGACGAACCTTCGGCGATGCTCTAGTGGACTTCTGGCAAACTCTTGGACTTGCGACAATTCACTTGGCGAGTTTTGATGAGCTTCTTTAGCAAGCTCCTAGACTTCTCGGATTTGTTCCCGCAGAAGCTCCGACGACCGTCCGGACTTCCGTCGAACTCTCGAACCCCCAACATGATCATGGTCTTGACTCCGGCGCAACTTCTGCTGCATGTCTTACTTCCATCGTAGTTAGTCCTGCACACTTATCTCAACATATGGATTAGATAACAAATGACAATTGACTTAATCATCAAAATTTGAGATTCAATAATCTCCCCCTTTTTGTTGATGACAATCAATTGATAACGGAGTTAACCTTAACTCCCCCTATCTATATGCCATACTTGAGATAAGTCATTCTTAAATTCAAGGCCTTTGAATTCAATAGACTTATTGATAAGTTAAGAACTCTTAACCTTATCAATTACTCCCATCATGATTCTTATCATGATGTATCTTACTGAAAATGATGTCAAGACTTGACATCCATTCTCAAGTTTTACATTTCAAATATGAATGCTGGTAGCAGTTCAACATAATATATCAACATGTAAATTTACAATTTAAGCTTTTAATATCTTAACGTAACGCAAACATTTCAAGTGTTTAGCAATCGTAGCATCATATGGCAAGATATCAACAAGTAAAGTTGCTATGCAAGTTCTTGATATCTTATCATGATATGGCAATAATATAGTGCAAATATGGCAATCATAGCAATTCTATCATCAATTTATCATATATTTTGATGCAAGTTTAACATAATTCAAATTCAAATATGGCACTCATAGCATCAATTCATATATTTCTCATTCAAATATGGCACTCATAGTATCAATTTATATATTTCTCCCCCTTTGTCATCAACAAAAAGGAGAACGATATTAGCAAATTTTAATTAGGTTTATGTCATTTTTCAATAATGAGTGATAGGATACTAATTATACAAACATCTCAAGGAAAACATAACATGGAGATAGCTTTCATTACTTTTTCCTTTTTATTTGTTATTATCTTTTTGCATGAAGGAGGAAAGCCATTTGTGAGCTTACTCGAATGAAGTTAAAATTGATAAGATATTAAAGCACGCTTCATTCTTGTAAAGATTAAGATATGTAGGTGAATCAAATCCTTGTATGTAAAACTATTTCTCAAAAGATATAAGAAGGAATCATCAAATTCATTTCTCGAAAGATATTTTTTACATGATAAGTCTATGAGAGATGCATTTGCTAGTTGATTCCATATGTCAAAAATCAATGACGTGAATCCAAAATCTCGATATGACATATGTTTTTTAAGTTCGGAAGAGAATAATGTATCGAGAAAATCTAATTGTTAGGATCAAGAAGATCCGAAAATGAAATTTAACACTTTCATGCATCCGTATGAGGTTTTGCTATAGATTTTTTAATTCAATTATGAAGATAAAACATGCTTATTATCATGAAAATTTTTGTATTCAAAACACATAATTTCCAACATGTAATTAAGGCATGTAATTGTGTAAAATCATCATGGCAATTAAGTGATTTAAAAAAAATCCAAAAAATAATCTTAACAAGTTTATGCATTCGGATATATTAACATTCCTAATTCTCTTCTAATGAAATCAAATTGTTCTTCACTTAGAGGTTTTGTAAAAATATCAACTAGTTGATGCTTAGTATCAATGAACTCTATGATTACATCATGATTAGTGATATGATCTCGTATAAAGTGATGTCTAATATCAATATGTTTTGTTCTTGAGTGTTGAATGGGATTCTTTGTTAAACATATTGCACTTGTGTTATCACATTTAATGGGAATGTTTTTAAGATGAACTTTATAATTTTCTAAGGTGTTTTTCATCTACATAACTTGTGCATAGCATGCACTAGCTGCAATATACTCAGCTTCAGTTGTTGATAGTGCAAGTGAGTTTTGTTTCTTAGTTGACCAGGAAACAAGGGAATGTCCCAAAAATTGACATGATCCTGATGTGCTTTTTCTATCTAATCTACACCTAGCAAAATCCGCATCAGCATATGCAATTAACTCAAAATTCTCGGATTTTGGATACCATAATCCTATATTTGTGGTACCTTTAAGATATCTAAGTATTCTTTTAACCGCTTTAAGATGAGATATCTTAGGGTTCGATTGAAACCTAGCATAAAGTCCTACACTGAACATGATATCTGATCTAGTTGCAGTGAGGTAAAGTAAACTTCCTATCATACCCCAATAAGTTTTTTGATCGAAGCTTTCTCTACTTTCATCAACTTCTAACTTAGTGGAGGTGCTCATAGGAGTGTTAATAGCTTTTGAGCTATTCATATTAAATATTTTTAGCATATCTAAGGAATATTTAGTTTGACAAATAAAGATGTCATTGCTTAGTTGCTTAATTTGTAAGCCTAAAAAAAAGATTAATTCTTCCATCAAACTCATTTTAAATTTGAAACTCATGGTTTCAACAAAAGATTTACAAAGAGATTCATTCATAGAACCGAAGATAATATCATCAACATAAATCTGAACAATGAAAAAATTATTTTCAAAATTTTTGATAAACAATGTAGTATCGACCTTGCCTTTTGTGAAATTATTTTCAATAAGAAAAGTACTAAGTCTATCATACCAGCCCTTGGGGCTTGTTTTAAACCATAGAGAGCTTTAGTTAATTTAAATACATGATTAGGGAGACTATTATTTTCAAATCCGGGAGGTTGTTCAACATAAACTTCTTCAGAAATAAAGCCATTAAGAAAAGCGCTTTTAACATCCATTTGAAACAACTTAAAATTATTATTACTAGCATAGGCAAGGAGCATCCTTATGGCTTCTAATCTAGCCACAGGAGTGAATGTTTCTTTGTAATCGATACCTTCTTCTTGGTTGAAACCTTTGGCCACTAATCTAGCCTTGTTTCTAACCACGATACTAGATTCATCTTGCTTGTTTCTAAAGACCCATTTAGTACCAATAACTAAATGGTCATTTGGCCTAGGAACAAGCTTCCACACCTCATTTCTTTTAAATTGATTTAACACATCTTGCATTGTGATAATCCATGAATCATCTTTCATGGTTTCGTCAATACATTTAGGTTCAATTTGGGAGAGAAAAGCGGCGTTGGCACAAAAATTTTTAAGAGAAGAACGTGTTTGAACTCCCTTACATGTATCTCCTAGGATTAGCTCCTTAGGATTAGCATTTACATACTTCCAATCCTTGGGTAAGGGTGTTTCGGAAGTGGATGCATCCAAGTTGCTAGTTGCAGAAGGGGTTTCATTTAAATTCAAAGAATCAAAATTAACATCATCATCAAAATCATTTTTCTTGATTTCAAAAATCTCATTGAAAACAATATAAATGGATTCTTCTATAATTAAAGTTCTTTTATTGAAGATACGAAAAGCTTTAGAAACCGAAGAATAACCAAGAAATATTCCTTCATCGGATCTAGCATCAAATTTTCCTAAGGTATATTTTTCATTTAAGATAAAACACTTACACCCAAAAACTTTAAAATATGAAACATTGGGTTTTTTATTATTCCACAACTCATAGGGAGTTTTGGTGAGTAAGGGTCTTACTAGAACTCTATTCAAAATATAGCATATAGTGTTTACGGCTTCGGCCCAAAAATATTTGGGTAGGATATGTTCATTCAACATGGTTCTTGTTATTTCTTGTAAATTTCTATTCTTTCTTTCTGCTACTCCATTTTGTTGAGGATTTCTTGGAGTAGAGAAGTTGTTGTATCCATTAGATTCATAAAATTATTGAAAATCACGGTTTTGAAATTCACCACTGTGATCACTTCGAATTGATGAAATCATAAAACCCTTTTCATTTTGAACAAGTTTACAAAACTTGGTGAAATATCTAAAGTATTTATTTTTGTGTTTCAAGAAATAAGTTCATGTGTATCTATAGTCATCTACAATGACGAAGGCGTATTTGCTACCTTCTAGGCTTGATGTAGAGATCGGTCCGAACAAGTCCATATGGATCAATTGTAAGGGCCTAGAGGTGCTTATTTGATTCTTAGATTTGAAACTACCCTTAATTTGTTTTCCTAATTGACAAGCATCACACACATTATCTTTGATGAACTTGATATGAGGAATTCCTCGTACAAGTTCTTTGGATAATATTTGAGTGATTAATTTCATGCTAGCATGACCTAATCTCCTATGCCAAAGCCAAGCATCCTCATTCAAAACCGAGAAACATATTTCATTGCAAAGATCATTAATGTCAATGGTGTATACGTTATTCTATTTTAATGCAATCATATATGTGTTTTTGTTCGGTTTTTCAATGATGCAAGCATTAGATTCGAATTTGACGATATATCCTTTATCACATAATTGACTAATACTCAAGAGGTTATGTTTTAAACCATCAATTGACAAAACATCTTCAATAAAGAAGTTGGATTTGTTACCTATGGTTCCTTTGCCAATGATTTTATCCTTGTTGTTGTCTCCGAATGTGACATAGCCTTCGTCTATTCTAGTGAGCTTAGAGAATTGAGATGGATCTCCAGTCATATGCCTTGAGCATCCACTATCAAGGTACCATCTCTTGCTCCTAGCTTATGATGGTATATGTCTCTCCTCTCCGATGGCCATTAAGGCGTAATGAGCAACTTACTCGGTGTTGGACTCCTCTTCTTCGGATGCGCTCGAGTCATCCCATGTTGCTTTGAGTGTCTTCTTCTTTGATTTTCTCTTCTTAGCTTGGGGACAATCACTTTTGTAGTGTCCCAGCTTTTTGCACTCGTAGCAAATTACCTGGTCCTTTTTTGGTTCAAATTTATTTTTTGTGTCATTTTTAAACTTCTTTTCTTAATGAATTTTTTTGAATTTCCTTGTTAGAAGTGCCAAGTCATCGTCACAGTCCTCATCACTTGAGTTTTCTCTCAAGTGGTCATCTAAAGTTCTAAGTGTCATATCCTTCATGTTCTTTGGAAGGATGTCTTCTTGCTCTTCATGAGCCTTGCAAGTCATTTTATAGGTCATTAATGACCTGATTAGTTCTTCAAGAGAGAAGTTGTTTAAATTTTAACCTCTTGAATAGCAGTGACTTTAGGGTCCCAACTCTTAGGAAGGGATCTTAGAATCTTATTTACGAGCTCAAAATCTGAAAAACTTTTACCGAGTCCTTTTAGACCATTAACGACATCCGTGAAACGGGTATACATGTCGCAAATAGTCTCGCTTGGTTTCATTCGGAAAAGTTCAAAAGAATGTATCAAAAGATTGATTTTTGACTCTTTCACTCTCCTTGTGCCTTCGTGAGTCACTTCGAGTGTATGCCAAATATCAAACGCGGTTTCACAAATCGAAACACGATTGAACTCATTTTTATCAAGCGCACAAAATAAGGCATTCATAGCCTCTGTATTAAGAGCGAAAGTCTTCTTCTCCAATTCATTCCAATCGATCATTGGAAGAGAAGACTTCGAAAATCCATTTTCGATAAGATTCCAAAGTTCAAAATCTATTGAAATAAGAAAGATCCTCATTCGGGTCTTCCAATAGGTGTAGTCCGTCCCATTGAACATGGGTGGACGTGTAATAGAGCAGCCCTCTTGGTTTTTGGCGTATGCTATCTCTCTTGGGTTTTAATCTTTTTGAGAGTTAACCCCGCTTTGATACCAATTGTTAGGATCAAGAGCACTAAGAGAGGGGGTGAATTAGTGTAGCGGAAAACTTTCGACGATTTAAAACGACATTCGTATGATAAAAACAATTTTGGTAAGAAAGCCGATTCGGATATCACTTTAACTTGTGACCAAGTGAGATGTAGTTAAAGTAAAGATATAGAGGCGGTTTGCAGTGAAGATAGAGAACATAATGTAATTGCAAATCGAAATACGACGTTCGTACAATAAAAGCGATTTCGATATGAAAGCCGATTCGAAAGTTGCTTTAACTTAGATTAGGCGAAGTGCAGTTAAAGTAAAGCTATGGAGGCAGTTTGCAGTTAAGATAGAGAACAGAAAGTAAATGCAAACCGAGATTTAGAGTGGTTCGGTCAATCTTGACCTACATCCACTTTTGGCTTCCTCCTTCGATGAGGTCACCGATGTCCACTAAAGGCCTTCCTTCAATAGGCGAAGGCCAACCACCCTTTTACAGTTTCACTCCTTTTGACGAGCTTAGGAGACAACCCTTACAAACTTTTCTCTCCTCTCTTGAAAGATCAAAACTTAGAAGAAAAGAGAGAGGAGAACTTCTAACCTTTACAATACTTTTGAGCTCTAAAAATCACAGAGTAAGATTGGATTTTCGGTGCCCTTTCATGCAGGAAAGGGTGGGGTATATATAGGCCACAAACTGGTTTGAATTTGGAGCTCAAAAATATCTTTTCCCATATTTTCGGGGTCCTAGCGGTACTACCTCCTAACTGGGGTGGTACAACCGCCTAGCAGCTTGGAGACTGAGCGTCTGGGCGGTGCCACCGCCTGACAAAGGTGGTTGCACCACCTAGTCTTGCTCGGAGACTGAGCCCAGGCGGTGCCACCGCCTGACTGGGAGACTATCTCCTGGGCGATGCCACCACCGACCCTAGCGGTGCCATCGCCTAGTAGGAATTCTGGTCCGAATGAGTTGATTCATTCAGCCCAATTTGGGTCTATCAAGAGCCCAATTGCCCCCATATTAAGTTAATGAGATCACCTCCCATTCCTAACTTAATCTACATGCTAACTACCATATTTCTTAAGACATTTACTACAACTTGCTCCGGTGCTTCAATCGCTTCTTCCGGCGAGCTTCCGGCGAACTTCCGACGAACCTTCGGCGATGCTCTAGTGGACTTCCGGCAAACTCCCAGACTTGCGATGATTCACTTGGCGAGTTCCGATGAGCTTCTTTGGCAAGACCCTGGACTTCTCGGATTTGTTCCCACAGAACTTCCGACGACCGTCCGGACTTCCGTCGAACTCTCGAACCCCCAATGTGATCATGGTCTTGACTCCAGTGTAACTTTTGCTGCATATTTTACTTCCATTGTAGTTAATCCTGCACACTTATCTCAACATATGGATTAGATAACAAATGATAATTGACTTCATCATCAAAATCCGACATTCAACGGCCTAGAGTCAAATCAGCGATAGTGGTACCACCCAGTAACGACAGTGGTACCGCCAGTACCTCAGATTCCGGGGATGTGACACTTTTTGGCTCCAATTTTGAAGCCATTGGGGCTTATAAAAACCCCACCCTTTTCTGCATAAAAGGGTATAAAACTATTGGCTTAATCTTGAAGTCTTGAGTCTTAAAGTGTTGTAAAAGTTAGAATTCTCCTCCTTCATCTCTTAACCTTGTAACCATCCAAGAAAGAGGAGTGAGACTTGTAAGGGTTGGTTGTCTCCTAAACCCGTGAAAAGGAGAAAGTGTTGTAAAAGAGATAGTTGGTCTTCACCTATTGAAGGAAGACCTTTAGTTGACGCCAAAGACCTCGTCAGAGGAGGAATTCGAAAGTGTATGTAGGTCACATTGACCGAACCACTCTAAATCTAGTTTGCATTTTGTTTTGAGCAATTTTCTTTAACTACAAATCATTTCATAGCAAAGTGCTTCTTCTCCTCATCTTGCTTTCACTACACTTATGCTCTCTTACATTTTAAAGTTACTATCTTTCCGAATCGATTTCCTTTGAATATACGAAATATTTTATATGAGAATCAAAAAGTTTTCTACTGCACCAATTCACCCCCCCTCTTAGTACCACTCTTGATCGTAACAATTGGTATCAGAGCACGGTTCACTGTCATTTGGTTTTAAACCCAAGAGAGATGGCATTTGTCGGTAACCTAGAGGGCCATTCAATTACACGTCCGCCCATATTCAATGGGATGGATTACACATATTGTAAGACTAGAATGAGGATCTTCCTAATTTTAATAGATTTTAAGCTTTAGAACGTTGTCGAAAATGATTTTCAAAAGTCTTCTTTTCCAATGAACGATTGGAATGAGTTAGAGAAGAAGACTTTTACTTTAAATGCAAAGGCTATGAATGCCTTATTTTGTACATTAGATAAAAACAAGTTTAATCGAGTATCGATTTGTGAAACGACTTTTAACAATTGGCACACACTCGAAGTGACTTATGAAGGCACTAGTAGAGTAAAGGAGTGAAAAATTAATCTTTTAGTGCATTCTTATGAGTTGTTTCAAGTGAAACCGAGTGAGACCATTGTAAACATGTACACCCGATTTACGGATGTCATCAATGGTCTAAAAGGACTTGGTAAAGGTTTCTCAGATTTTGAACTAGTTAAGAAGATTTAAAGATCCCTTCCAAAAGGTTGGGATCCTAAAGTAACGATAATTCAAGAGGCCAAAGATCTAAATAATTTTCCTCTTGAAGAACTAATTGGGTCACTAATGTCTTATGAAATGACATGCAAAACTCATGAAGAGCTTGAGGACACCCTTCCAAAGAACAGGAAGGATATAGCACTGAGAACACAAGAAGATCACTTGAAAGAAAACTCAAGTGATGAGAACTTTGATAAAGACTTAGCACTATTAATAAGAAAATTTTAAAAAATTATAAAATAAAATAAATTAAAAAATAATACTAAAAATAAATTTGAACCAAAGAATGAACAAGTGATATTCTATGAATGCAAGAAGCTGGGACACTTCAAGAGTGAATGTCCCCAAGCAAAGAGGAGACAACCAAAGAAGAAGACACTCAAAGCTATATGGGATGACTCAAGTGCTTCCGTAGAAGAGGAGCCAACCAACACCGAGCAAGTTGCTTAATATGTGATAATGGCTACTAGAGATGACAAAAATGTACCATCATAAGCTAGGAGCAAGAGATGGTACCTTGATAGTGGATGCTTAAGGCATATAACCGGAGATCCATCTCATTTCTCTGAGCTTACTAGCCTAGACAAAGGATATGTCACCTTCAGAGATAATAATAAGGGTAAAATCATTGGCAAAGGAACCATAGGTAACAAATCTAACCTTCTTATTGAAGATGTATTGTTAGTTGATGGTTTAAAGCATAGCCTTTTGAGTATTAGTCAATTATGTGACAAAGGATATATTGTTAGATTTGAATCTAATGCTTGCATTATTGAAAAATCATACAAAAACATATATATAATTGCACTAAAACAAAATAATGTATACACTATTAATATCAATGATCTTTGCAATAAAATATGTTTTTCGGTTTTGAATGATGATGCTTGGCTTTGGCATAGGAGATTAGGTCATGCTAGCATGAAACTAATCTATCAAATTTCATATAAAGAACTTATAAGAGCAATTTCTCAAATCAAGTTCATCAAAGATAATGTGTGTGATGCATGTCAACTAGGAAAACAAATAAAAGGTAACTTCAAATCTAAGAACCAAATGAGCATCTCTAGACCTTTGCAATTGATCCATATGGATTTATTCGGACCAATTGCTACATCAAGCCTAAGAGATAGCAAATATGCATTTGTCATTGTGGATGATTTTAGTAGATACACATGAACTTACTTCTTAGCACACAAAAATGATTGCTTTAGGTATTTCTCTAAGTTTTGTAAATTTGTTCAAAATGAAAAAGGTTTTATGATTTCATTAATTCGAAGTGATCATGGTGGTGAATTTCAAAACCATGATTTCCAAGAATTTTGTGAATCTAATGGATACAACCACTTCTCTACTCCAAAAAATTCTCAACAAAATAGAGTAGTAGAAAGAAAGAATAGATACTTACAAGAAATGGCTAGAACTATGTTAAATGAATATAGCCTACCCAAATATTTTTATGTCGAAGTCGTAAATACAGCATGTTATATCATAAATAGGGTTCTAGTAAGACCATTACTTTCCAAAACTCATTATGATTTATGGAACAACAAAAAATCTAATATTTCATATTTTAAAGTTTTCATATGTAAATGCTTTATATTGAATGAAAAAGATACCTTAGGAAAGTTTGATGCAAAATTCGATGAAGAAAATTTACTTAGTTATTCTTTCATTTCTAAAGTCTTTCGTATCTTTAACAAAAGAACTTTGATTATAGAAGAATCAATTCATGTGGTTTTTAATGAAATTTTCAAAGTTAAGAAAAATGATTTTGATGGTGATCTTAATTTTGAAAATTTGAACTTGAATGAATCCCTTTCTCCTTCTAGCAACTTAGATACATCTTCTTCCGAACCTTCTTTACCCAAGGAATAGAAGTATAAAGATGCTCATCCTATGGAGCTAATAATAGGAGACACATCTAAAGGGGTTCAAACTTGTTTCTCTCTTAAGAATTTCTATGCAAACATCGCTTTTCTCTCCCAAATTGAACCTAAGTGTATTGATGAAGCCTTGAAAGATAATTCATGGGTCATCGCAATGCAAGAGGAGTTGAATCAATTTGAGAGAAATGAGGTGTAGAAGCTTGTTCCTAGGCCAAGTGACCATTTAGTTATTGGTACTAAATGGGTCTTTAGAAACAAGTAAGATGAATTTAGTATCGTGGTTCGAAACAAGGCTAGATTAGTGGCCAAGGGTTTCAACCAAGAAGAAGGTATCGATTATGAATAAACCTTAACTCTTGTGGCACGATTATAAGCCATAAGGATGCTCCTTGCCTATACTAGTAGTAATAATTTTAAGTTGTTTCAAATGTATATTAAAAGTACATTTCTTAATGGCTTTATTTCTGAAGAAGTTTATATTGAACAACCTCCCGGATTTGAGAATGATAATCTCCCTAATCATGTATTTAAATTGACTAAAGCTCTCTATAGATTGAAAAAAGCCCCAAGGTCTAGGTATGAGAGACTTAGGTCATTTCTTATCGAAAATAATTTCTCTAAAGGCAAGGTCGATACTACATTGTTTATCAAAAATTTTGAAAATAATTTTCTTATTATTCAAATTTATGTTGATGATATCATTTTTGGTTCTACGAATGAATCTCTATGTGAGTCATTTGCTAAAAATATAAGTCTTGAATTTGAAATGAGTTTGATGGGAGAATTAACTTTTTTTTTAGGCTTACAAATCAAACAACTATGTAATGGTATATTTCTTAGTCAAATAAAATATACTTTAGATTTGCTAAAAATGTTTAATATGGATAGCTTAAAGGCTATCAACACTTCTATGAGCACCTCCACTAAGTTAGAAATTGATGAAAGTAGAGAAAGCTTTGATCAAAAAGTTTATAGGGGTATGATAGGAAGTTTACTTTACCTCATCACAACTAGACCGGATATCATATTTAGTGTAGGACTTTATGTTAGGTTTTAATCTAATCCTAAGATATCTCATCTCAAAGCAATTAAAAGAATACTTGGATATCTTAAAGGAACCACAAATCTAAGATTATGGTATCTAAAATCTGAGAACTTTGAGCTAATTGCTTATGCTGATGCGGATTTTGCTGGATGTAAATTAGATAGAAAAAACACATCCAAAATATGTCAATTTTTAGGACATGCACTTATTTCTTGGTCTTCCAAGAAACAAAACTCGGTTGCATTATCTATATCGAAGCTAGTACATTGCAGCTAGTGCATATTGTGCACAAGTTGTATGGATGAAAAACACTTTAGAAGATTATAAGATCCATCTTAAAAATATTTCCATAAAATATAATAACACAAGTGCAATATGTTTAACAAAAAATCTCATTCAACACTCTAGAACTAAATATATTGATATTAGGCATCACTTTATATGAGATCATGTTAATAAACATGATGTAATCTTAGAGTTTATTGATACAAAACATCAATTAACCGATATATTTACAAAACCTTTAAGTGAAGAACAATATGATTTTATTATGAGAGAATTAGGAATGTTAATTTGTCCGAATGCATGAATTTGATGTATATCTTTTCCAGACTATCTTCTTTGAATGGAGCTTTCATGAGCCTATTTCGTTTTTATCTTCCTTGGTATCAAGTTTACTTCATACATGCTCCATCACTTAATTATTTTTTATACATGGAATTAATTGACAAATGCATCTCTCACGGATTTATCTCTTGTAAACTTTTATTGAGAAATGGATTTGATATGATGATCCTCTCATTATGAAGGCTTATTCACGGAATTTCTTTTATCCTTCATATGATGATTCTTTCACATGAATTCTTTCTTAATGAAGGAAGCATTTTTATGATTCCTTTTTATGAGATGAACATTACAAGAATGAGGATTTGATTTCACATGAATATCTTGATCCTTGTGAAAATTGAAGCATGATTTAATGAAAATTGTTTATCATTTTTAACTTCATTCAAAGTTGGTTCTCAATGGATTTTCCTTCTTCATGCAAAGTTTTGATGAAAAATAAAAAAGGAGAAGTTGATGGAAGCTCTCTTAAATAATTATAACTTTTAATGTTGAGAACTTTTGAATAATACCATGTCATGAATGCTTGAAATATGATTGGTATGAATTTTTTTTTTACAATTTGAAATTTGACATGAATTTTTATCACACTTACATTGTTGAATTGTTCTCCTTTTTATTGATCACAAAGGGGGAGAAATAATATCAAAATATGATAAATTGATGACAATGTATACAATGTATACAATGTATTTCATCATATATACTTGAAATGTTTGCTTGATAAATTTCCTTCATTATGATAAGATATCTAGAGCTTAACTTGCTATTTTGTAATTGATATCTTGCCATAGAATGATGAATTACTATCTTTGTCATCTTTCATATTTGAAATACCTAGACATCATTTTGAGAATGTTAGATCATGATAGGAATCATGATGTGTGTATTAATAAGTTTAAATGAACTTAACTTATCAATTTGTTTCTTGAATTCAAAGACATTGAATTCAAAAATGTCTTTTCTTAAGTATGACATATAGATAGGGGGAGTTAAGGTTAACTCCGTCATCAATTGATTGTCATCATAAAAAAGGTGGTACCGCTAGAGCTCGATCTCCGAGCTCTGTCAGACAGTGGTACCGCTCAGTAATGGCAATGGTACCGCCAGGAACTTGGAAATCTGGGATTAGACACTTTTTTGCTACATTTTTGAAGTCATTAGGGCCTATAAAAACCTCATCCTTTTCTGCATGAAAGGGTACAAACCTATTGGCTTAATCTTGAAGTATTGAGTCTTAAAGTGTTGTAAAAGTTAGAATTTTCCTCTTTCATCTCTTAACCTTGTAACCATCCAAGAAAGAGGAGTGAGACTCGTAAGGGTTGTCTCTTAAACCCGTGAAAAGGAGAAAGTGTTGTAAAAGAGGTGGTTGGTCTTTCATCTCTTAACCTTGTAATCATCCAAGAAAGAGGAGTGAGACTCGTAAGGGTTGTCTCTTAAACCCGTGAAAAGGAGAAAGTGTTGTAAAAGAGGTGGTTGGTCTTCACCTATTGAAGGAATACCTTTAATTGACGCCAAAGACCTCGTTAGAGGAGGAATTAGAAAGTGGATGTAGATCACATTGACCGAACCACTCTAAATCTAGTTTGCATTTCGTTTTGAGCAATTTTCTTTAACTGCAAATCATTTCATTGCAAAGTGCTTCTTCTCCTCATCTTGCTTTCACTACACTTATGCTCTCTTACGTTTTAAAGTTACTATATTTTCGAATCGATTTCCTTTGAATATACGAAATATTTTATATGAGAATCAAAAAGTTTTCCTCTGCACTAATTCACCCCCCCTCTTAGTGCCGCTCTTGATCCTAATAGAAATTACTTGCTATGTTGAACATCATCAAGAATTACTAACTTGCAATCTCAAGAGAAGCAAAAGTGCTATTTTGCCTATCTCAAGAAGCAAAACTTGCAACTTGCACATTACAAAAGGAAGCAAGAATTGCTAGCTTGCACACTTCAATAAGAGACAAAAATGCTATCTTGCATTCATTTTCGAAAACTTACTAGCTTAAACATTGCAAAAATAAGCAAACATGCTAAACTCTGCACATCTCTAAAACTTGCTAGCTTGCATGCTATCTTACTAACTTGCATGATGATAAAACTTGAGATTATATTTGTAATGCAATGATTTGAAATTATATTTCAAAAACTTGCTAGTTTGAACATCATAAAGAAAAGCAAACATGCTAACTTACACATCTAGCAAAATTTACAAACTTGCAAAACTCAAAATCGTCGCTAGCCTGCATGTTGTAAAATGATGTAAAATTTTGCTAGCTTGTGCTTTACAAAAAAAACAAAAATTACTAGCTCGAACATTGCAAAGGAAGTAAAAATTGATAACTTGCACTTCTCAAAAGAAAAGAAGGAACTCACTAGCTTGCATGTTCTAAAATCATGAAAATTTGCTAAATTGCTAAGCTTTCATATATCTAAAACTTCATAGATGCACTTCTCCTTTTTGTTGATGACAAAGGGGAAAAAGGTATGATGATGATTATGCATAGGAAGATGTACTTGGATATTTTGATTATGCATGATTTTATGATGCATGCAATGATATGATAAATTGGTTCTTTTAATACTCATGTTGCATGCAATGTTAAAATACTATGATTTCAAAGTTTCTATCAATATGACATATTGATAGGAGAAGTTTGTTTAAACTCCATCATCAATTGGTTATCATCATCAAAAAGGGGGAGATTGTTGAATCTCATATTTTAATGATGAAACTAATTGATAGTGTTTATCTGATCTGCGTTTTGAGTGACGCAGGAAGCTTCGATCAGGGAGAGATAATTAAAAGTAGGAAGAATTATGTTAGGCCGGAGTGGAATATGTCAGAAGATTGGACGTCGAGTCGGAGGATTAGTTGACGTATCTGTTAGGAATGAGTCGGCACTGGGGGGGGTTGAATTAGTGTAGTAGATAAAATCACCGGTTCAAACAATCTTCGTATGATAAAAATCGATTTCGACGAAAATCATTTTATAAAGATATTAACTTGAAAGAGTATGGAAGAGTGGTGAAAGCAATAAGGATGTAAGGTAGTTTGTAGTAAAGACAAATTTCAAGAATAGAAATGTAAATCGAGTTTTATAGTGGTTCGGTCATCGTGACCTACATCCACTCCATCGATTCTTCTTCCGTCGAGACCACCGGCATCCACTAACAATCTTCCTTCAATGGGTGAAGATCTATTGAATCTCGGATTTTGATGATGAAGTCAATTGTAATTTGTTTGATCTAATCTATATGTTGAGAAAAGTGTGAAGGATTAACTACGATAGCAGTAATACATAAAGTAGGCGTTGTGCCGGAGTCAAGATCGAAATCACATTGGGAGTTCGAGAGTTCGTCAGAAGTTCTGCGGGAACCAACCGAGAAGTCTAGGAGCTGAAGCTTGCCATAGAAGCTCGTCGGAACTCGCCAAGTAGATCGTCGCAAAGTCTAGGAGCTTGCCGGGAGTCCGCCGGAGCATTACCGAGAGTTTGTCGGATGTTCGCCAGAAGTACGCTAGAAGCTCGTCGGAAGAGCAATTGATGCACCAGAACAAGAAATGCAAAAACATGTATTAATTATCATAGTTAGAGCATAAATTAAGTTAGGATTGGGAGGTAATCCCACTAACTTAATTAGGGGCCAATTGGGCCCTTAACAGGGTTGAATTGGACCGAATTGAGCACCCAATTCAGTCCCTGAATTCTTGGCCTACGGTGGCACCGCTTGGAAAGCAGTGCCCCAGGAAATCTAGGGGATGGTACCACCCAGACTAGGCGATGGTACCGCCGGTAGTTATTGCTACCAATGGTGGTACCGCCCCTGTCAGGCGGTGGTATCACCAGAGCTCGATCTTCGAGCTCTATCAGGCAATGGTACCGCAAACTAAGCGATAGTATAGCCCAGTGTCAGGTGTCAGACGGTGGTACCGGCCAGTAATAATGGTGGTACCGTCAGGACCCCAGAAGTCTGGGATTAGACACTTTCTGGCTCTATTTTTTAATCCATTTGGGCCTATAAAAACTCCACCCTTTTCTGCATGAAAGGGCATGAAACCTATTGACATAATCTTGAGTTCTTGAGTCTTAAAGTGTTGTAAAAGTTAGAGTTCTCCTCCTTCATCTCTTACCCCTGTAACCATCCAAGAAAGAGGAGTGAGACTTGTAAGGGTTCATCTCCTAAACCCAGAAAAGGAGAAAGTGCTGTTAAGAGGTATTCGGTCTTCACCTATTAAAGGAAGGCCTTTAGTGGACGCCGGAGACCTTGTCAAATGAGGAATCCAAAAGTGGATGTAAGTCACATTGACTGAACCACTCTAAATTCTAGTTTGCTTTTCATTAGTGCAATTTACTTTAACTACAATTCATTTCAGTACAAACTGCTTCTCCTCCTCATCTTGCTTACGCTATCATACGTTTCAAGTTGCTATCCTTCCAATTCGATTTTCATCGAACGTACAAAATATTTTACCGAGAGATTGTTCGATTTTCATTGTGAAGTCCAGGAGCTTGCCGGGAGTTCACCAGAACATTACCGAAAGATTATCAAAAGTTAAAGAGATGGGTGGGTGTTAAAAGGGAGAGGGGTGGCAATAGGGCTTTTCCCGATCGAAGAAGAGAGAGAACAAGAGCATATCTCCTCATCATTTTCATCGTAAAGATAATAGGTATATCATGAGCAATGAATTTATACTTTATGATCTATTTGTTGTGAGCATGATATACTAATGGCCAACGAAAAATACAGTAGCTCATTTCTCCTTCTCAAGTATATATATATATATATATATATATATATATATATATATATATATATATATATATATATATATATATATATATATATATATATATATATATATATATATATAATTTTATCTAATTTTTTCATAACTTTTGTATTCATAGAACTTTAACAAAGTAGAGGCTCAAGCAACAATCCAAAATAGCTTTCCAATATCTTTGTCTGGTACATCGATCATAAGATTTTTTGATATATTAGCCATACAATAACCACGATTTGCTTCTAGAAAGATCTCCCTCGCAACTAAAAGAATTTTTGGATTTCGATCACTAATAATTGTTAAGTTTTTGTATTCAATAATACATATTCCCAATTGATGTAAAAATCATTCTCAAGAAATCCTATTTTTAATCTCTCTCATAGCAAATGTAATTAAAAATAATTTATTATCATTATCAATAGCTATAGTAATCATTAAAGTACCACAATTTTTTCTCGATGGATATGTGATATCAATATCAAAAATAGGATGCATATGTAATCGAAACCTTCTAAGGCAAAGTCCAAAAACTTCTTTGAAAATGATATTATGATGTCATTATCATTTGAACAAGAATCTCATAATCCTAAAGTTTTAACCCCTTTAGAATTGAAATTATATTAGTTTGAATAGTCAAAATCACCATAAACTTTATTAAGTGAAATCTCTCGTGCAAGATAAGTCATTTTGTATGATACAATAACTCAATGTTTTTTTAATATAGATAATAAATATCTTTGGAGTATAATCATCATTTGTCACAAGTTGATCTTTAATTTGATCTAGAATGAAAGAACTATTGCATTCTTTATGATCCCTATTTAATCTTGGCAAAGTATATTCATACTTTTTACAAAACTTGGTAATTCGGAAACTATCAGTTCCACCATAAGTTACTATCATCCATTGATAGTCGAAAACTATACATTTTAAAACTATCAAGAAGAGGATTGTCCCTATATTGAGATTATTAGAAAAAAAAAAGAAGCACAAGCTAAAAATCCAAAAATTTACATGTAAATTAACACTGAAATATGAGAAAATTTTAGGACAAATTTAAGTTTTTGAGATTGTTTCAAGTGAAAATGTCCTATTATGTGATATTGATTTTGAAAAAGAAAATATGAGTTGGACATCCACATGTCATTTTTAAGAATTCTTGAAGGTTTGAGATTTTACGGAGGAAAAATTGGAGTTATAATGTATTTTAGTACAGCCCAAAAATATTATAAATCTAGTAAAACAAATATCATAAAATATAAAAATATTTAGAAAAGTTTAAAAATATCATCTTTGCTAACACTCTTATGGTCTTGGAACAAAAGGCACATCTAAATTTAGCTTCAAAATAACCCAATTTTTCCTAAGGTTGATTTAAGTGAAAATACCCCATGATATGACATGAATTTTAGAAGAAAAAAAAAGTCAATTGGACATTCACATGTCATTATCAAGATCTCATGAAGGTTTTGGAATTTTTTGGGGAGGAATTAAATGAGTTACACTGTTTTTTAATAAGAACAAAAAAATAATATAACCCTATTGAAAAATAGTAAAACTAAACTCATGAAATATAAAAATATTTAAAAAAAGTTTAAAAATACCATCCCTATTAATATTTTTGTGTTGTTTTGACAAAGGCACATCCAAATTTAGTCTAAAATTATCAAATAATAGAAACTTAACATAAATTCAATCTTTGTGGGCTGATTTAAATGAAAATAAGTCTAACCAGCACTATTGAAAAATAGCGAAACTGACCTCATTAAACAAGAAAATACTCAAAAAAAAAAAAAGGTTTGAAAATACCATCCCTACTAATACTCGTGTTATTGGGACAAAAAAACATTTAAATTTAGCTTAAAATTATTAAATAATATTAAATTAACACAAATTCAGTGTAAATAATAATAGTACAACCTTGTCGGCAAACAGTATAACTAACCTCATAAAATATGAAAATATTTAGAAAATTTTGAAAATACCATCCTTGTTAATACTCCATTACTCGGGACAAATGCACAAGTAACTTTAACTTAGAATTACCTACTAATAGGATATTAGCACAAATTCAGTATTTTTGGTGCTAATTTAAGTGAAAAATATCCTATTATGCATCATTTTCAAGGTATCTTGAAAGCTTAGAATTTTCTGGATGAGGTGTGAATGAAAAATAGTGTTTTTCAAAGGTGTTATATTTTTATTTAGAAGGAAGCCTAACTCACCTCTGAATAATTTATTTAGATGTGATAACACCTTAAGTAGTTTTGAGTAAAAATTACTTCTAAATTCAGCTTATATTGTCAAACTATAGATAATGAACAAACTATATAAGTTAATATAATAATAAAATATATTATAAAAGATGAGGGTTTCACATGGGGAGAAAATCAATAATTTGGTCAAACAATAAATATTTTTACTACTCTTTTTATGAAAATCTTATACATATTTTAACCTCTAAATAACTATTAAATGATCAACAACTAATCAGGACAATAATATGCCTAAGCAAAAAGCCTTTGTCTTCTCGATTCAATACTCAAAGAATATAAAAACCAAGCCTTTAAGACATCACAACAAAAATGAAGGAAAAGAGGAATGAGAATCACAAGGACAAAAACAAAGATAAGACTAAAAAAAAAAAAGGAAGGTGGAGAGGAAAAGTAAAAAGGCGAGGGAAAAGATAGATGGGAGAGGTTAAGGTTTTTGTCGATTATCTCCCATACCAATGGACAGTAACATATATCTTTCCTCAACTAAATTAAATTTGTAGTGAACAACTTAGATTAAACGGAGCTCTGAATCAGAAAGCATTTATTCGATGGACGTAAACCAAAAAGAGGACACTCTACTAAAATTAATAAAACTTATAATTTTTTTTGAAGAATTTATTCGAAAATATATTATTTTAAGTGAGAAAAGAGATTATTTTAGGATAAAACAAAAAGAGGACACTCTACTAAAATTAATAAAACTTACAAATTTATTTGAAGAATTTATTCGAAAAACAAAGATTAAGTTTTCAATATAATTAACTTTTTAAAAAATAATTAAAGAATAAGTGATTAATGGACTCATTGTTCGTCGCCACTCGAGACATATGAAAAAATTAATGACTATATCCTTTCAACATTCACTTTCAGTTGTCATATCTTTATGTTCCTCCCTTCTTTTATCTTTTTCTTTTTTTCTTTCACCTATTTTTGTTTTTCACCTTAGTTTGTGACGTGAGACTTGCTTTGTCTTGCATTCTTACTGTTTCTTTTTCTCTAGCACCACATTGTGTCTCACACAGTGGATCAAACAACACTACACGATTTGCATCCAACTTATTATCTATAGTCCTATTTTGAGTAAAAATGAAACTAAGACAAATAAGTTATATATCCGATACACACACCAGTTGAGGAGAAGAACAGTAATCTAAGGTGATCGGAAACTTAACTTGAAAGCGAGTTCGTAAGAGAGTATAGTAAAAAATAATAAGGAAGTAAAGCACATATGGAGGTTTACAGTAAGGTAAGCAGCAAAAAGAAATACAAACTAGAGAGCATCGCAATTTTAGAGTGGTTCTGTCAATCTTGACCTACATCCACTTTTGGCTTCCTCCTCCGATGGGGTCACCGACGTCCACTAAAGACCTTCCTTCAATAGGTGAAGGCCAACCACCCTTTTACAGTTTCACTCCTTTTGACGGGCTTAGGAAACAACCCTTACAGAATTTTCACTCTTCTCTTGAATGATCGAAACTTGGAAGAAAAGAGGGAGGAGAACTTTTAGCTTATACAATACTTTTGAGCTCTAAAAATCACAGAATAAGATTGGATTTTCGGTGCCCTTTCATATAGGAAAGGATGGGATATATATAGGCCCCAAACTGGTTTAAATTTGGAGCTAAACAATGTCATCTCCCAGATTTCTGGGGTCCTTGCGGTACGACCGCCAGAATGGGCGGTACGACCGCTTGACAGAGCTCGGAGACCGAGCTCTGGTGGTGCCACCGCCTGATTGGGGCAGTTCCACTCCCCAGTTTTCCTAGGAGACTGAGCTCCTAGGCGGTGCCACCACCGACCCAAGCGGTTCCACCGTCGGCCAAGAAATTTGGGTCCGAATGGGCTGATCCATTCGGCCCAATTTGGGTCTGTCAAGGGCCCAATTGCCTCCAGATTAAGTTAATGGGATCACCTCCCATTCCTAGCTTAATCTACATGCTAACTACAATATTTCTTAAGACATTTACTACAACTTGCTTCGGTGCGTCAATCGCTTCTTCCTGCGAGCTTTCGGCAAACTTCCGGCGAACATCCGACGAACCCTCGGTGATGCTCCGGCGGACTTCTGGCAAATCTCCTAGACTTACGATGATCCACTTGGCGAGTTCTGATGAGCTTCTTTGGCAAACTCCTAGACTTCTCATATTTGTTCCCGCAGAACCTCCGACGACCGTCCGGACTTCCGTCGAACTCTCGAACCCTCAATGTGATCATGGTCTTCACTCCGGCGCAACTCCTGTTGCATGTCTTACTTCCATCATAGTTAATCCTGCATATGTAAAAAAATCTTCAATCTAGACAATTAATACTAAGCATTAATCAAGTTGTCTGACATGTCATTGGTCCCTCAACGCTTCGTCCGATTCTTCGGCGCATCGTCCTCTCCTGCGGCCTATTGCCCAATCGGCCAGTTGACTCCGCAACTCCGATATCCTTGGCGCAATACTCGCTCTTCTTGGCCCAATGCCCGAGTCCATGGCTCGAAGCCTTCTATCGATACGTCGACCGATCCACCGGCCCAACGTCCAATCTTCTGACATGTTCCTCTGGCCCAACATGATTTGTCCTGCTTTAATTGTCTCATCCTGATCAAAGCATCCTGCGTCACTCAAAACGCAGATTAAAATATAAACATAATTATCAATTGGTTTCATCATCAAAATACAAGATTCAACAAATTCCTCAGGAGTCTAGTCCATATAGAACTCTTTGAGCAACAAGGAATTCACTAACTGTAACTCAATTCCTCAGGAGTCCAATCCATATGGAACTCTATGTTAGAAAAGAGATAGAAAAGTAATTACTGAAAAAGCTTGATTGTATTGACATGTCCCTCTCCTATTTATATTAGGAGGGAGGATCGTCCCTCTCCTATTTATATTAGGAGGGAGGATTTCCCTCAATAGATTAGAGGATTCCCTCAACAGATTAGAGGATTTCCCTCAACAGAATAGAGAGATATCCTCATATAGTTGAGAAAATCTTATCTGCTATCATGCCCCCGCAAGATGGTGCTCCTATCAAGGTTGTCAATCTTGAACCGATGTAATGCAAAAAGGTGGTGAGCGAGAGGCTTCGTGAGTGAGTCGACTAATTGATCAGCCGAATGGACATGAGAAATTCATAGTTGACGATGGACAACTTGATCTCATACAAAATGGAAGTCAATAGCAATATGTTTCATGTGAGAGTGGAACACCAGATTAGCGCATAGATAGGTAGCTCCGACATTGTCACATTATATTATAGGAGTAGAGTTGATGTTGAGTTCTTTAAGCAGATTTGCGACCCAATTGAGTTCTGCAATGGTAGTGGCGATGGCACGGTATTCAGCTTCAGTTGTAGACCATGCGATTGTCTTTTGCTTCTTAGAACTTTAACTGATTGGATTAGCGCCAAGGAAGACAATATACCCCGATATGGATGTTCGATCATCAAAATTGCTTGCCCAATCAGCATCGGTAAAGGAATGAAGCTGAAGTGGAGAGTATTTACGAAGAAAGACACTATGATTGAAAGTCCTCTTAAGATACCGTAGGACTCATTTGACCGCAAACCAATGCATAGTAGACGGCCTCTGTATAAACTGTGATAATTTGTTAACTGCAAATGAGATATTAGAACGGGTGAGTACTAAGTACTGTAGGGAACCAATAACTTGTCGGTATTGAGTGGGTTCTGTAGCAGGACTTCCATCAGATAATTTGAGAGAGCCATTAGCAGATAGAGGAGTTGTAATCACATTTTCGTCCCGTATGTTTATTTTGGATAATAAATCTTGAATGTACTTTTTTTGTGATAGAAAGAGACCGGAAGGTATGAATGTAGCCTCTACACCCAGAAAGTAGTTCAGGGGTCCTAAATCTTTGAGTAAGAATCGATCTGCCAATTGTTTAATGAATGTTTGGATTTCTTCGGGGTTGTTGCCTGTGACAATGATGTCATCCACATAGACCAGAATATAAATTGTGTTCCTATGGTGGTGACTCAAAAATAATAAGGAATCGGATTTAGAGTTGAGAAAGCTAACTGAAGTCAGAAAAGAGCCAAGTTCAGTGTACCAAGCTCTTGGAGCCTGACAAAGTCCATACGTAGCTTTTTGAAGTTTGCAGACATGCCTTGGATACTGAGAATGAGTGAAACCAGGAGGTTGTTGCATAAAAACATCTTTAGTTAGAGTCCCTTATAAAAAGGCATTATTAACATCTAATTAGCGTAATTGCCAACCCTTAGTGGTGGCGAGACTCAGGATAAGTCTAATTGTAGTGGGCTTAACAACAGGATTGAATGTCTAAGTGAAATCAACTCCAGGTCTTTGATGAAACCCTTTGGTGACGAGGCGTGCCTTATATCGAGCAATAGAGCCATCGGGGTTTCTCTTAACTCGAAAAATCTACTTACACCTGATGATGTTTTATGTATGATAAAAGGGTACTAGATCCCATGTTAAGTTATGGAGGAGGGTATTATATTCCTCACACATTGCGGTATGCCAATGTGGAGATTTTTGGACTTGAGTGAAGGTGGTGGGTTCAACGGTGGTGGATGAGGAATCCACGATAGCATGAAGATCAAGGACCTGAGGCGGTTTAAAAATACCACTTTTAGAGCGTGTGGTCATAGGATGGTTGGACACTATGGGACCCTAAGGCTGTGTTGTTGGAAGAAGGGGTTGAGAGTCGTTGACACAGGGCGAGTCAGATGGAGGTACGTCAAGTGGAGGTACGTTAGGGTCACTTGGCCGAGAAGGAGGTAAAGATAACGATTATGAACCTGAACCAAGTACCCCAATAGTCGGAGAAGAGAGAAATGGAGTAGGAATGGGCAATTACTAAACCAGAGGAGTGGAATAATATGGATCATGAGAAGAGGGACTGAAAGATGTTATGGGAGGCTCATCCAATTGGATCGGAGGTATACCCCAATGAGAAATAGTTAATGAGGAGCTCTGCATGGTAAGAGAGGTATGGTTGTGAAAAGGAAAGATAGACTCAACAAAAATAACGTGACGCGATATAAAAATTTTGTGAGTGTGGAGATTATAGCAGCGGAAAGCATTATGTTCAAGAGAGTAACCTATAAAAATGCAAGGATTAGATCATTATATTAACTTGTGAGAGGCATAGGGATGCAACCATGGATAATATAGACAACCAAATACTCTGAGTTTACGAAGGTTTGGGGGTTTATGAAATAGTGTGTCAAAGGGAGATTGGTATTGTAGGACTGGCATAGGCATTCTATTAATAAGATAGACGGTAGTTTGAAAGACTACCATCCAAAAGTTTGAAGGCATGGAAGCCTAATGGAGAAGTGTGAGCCCAGTTTCCTCTATATGCCGATGTTTGCGTTCGACGGAGCCAACAAGTTGAGGAGTATGCGGGGGAGACTTGAGGTCTGGATACCACAAGTTAGAGAGATAGGACGCTAGGGCTTGATATTCACCGTCACCATCAGAGTAAACCATTTTGATGGTAGACTGAAAGTGGTTTTCGATCAACTTTTGAAAAGTGGGAAAGATGGTCGAAACGTCAGATTTATGGTGAAGAGGATATAACCATGTGTACTTAGTGAAGTGATCTACAAAAATAATATAAAATCTAAATTTATGGAAAGAGAGGATAGGAGTAAGGCACCAAACATCTGTATAAATAATTTCAAATGATTTAGAGGTGGAAATGGAAGATGAGCCAAATGGCTGTCGATGACTTTTATTACTGAGACATGCATCACAATGTGGTATAGAACTATGCGATCGAAAAATAGAAAGAGAGAAACGAGAAAGTAATTTTTATTGAATAAGGGATGAGGGATGACCAAGATGACGATGCCACTCATTAACTGGAGCCGTAACGGAAGAATAAACAGTGGGCTGGGTTATTTATGGAGTTGATGACCATTCATAAATGTTGCCTCTATTCGAACCCTGAACCAAGGATGCCCCTGTGCTCAAGTCCTTAACAAGAAAGGAATCAGGAAAAAATTCAATTGAAGTATTATTATTTTTACAAAATTAAGAAACAGAAATGAGGTTACATTTAATATTAGGGGCGCATAAGACATCATCGAGTGTAAATGTGGTAATATCAGAAGTAAGCGTTGTGGAACCAGTATGAGTTATAGGAAGGCTTTTACCATCACCAATAATGATATCTTCATCTCCACCATAGGGATTTTAGAGAGACAAATTCTAAAGATCAAAGGTGATATGATGGGAGGCTCTAGAGTCCACAATCCAGTTGGGCTGGCTAGTTGTCGGAGAAGTGAGGAGATTTGCTTGAGGCCAGTATGACGGAGCAGGAAGACGAGGTCGAGACCGACAAACTTTAGCGGAGTATCCGACTTTATCATATAGCTGATAGACGACCCATTGTTGTTGGCTTGAAGGGGCAGGATGCCAAGGCAGACGATTATTGGAGTTGTCATTTTACGAGAAGTTATGATTAGGGGGATAAAAGGGGTGTTGCATGGGACTTATAGGATCAAGAGTACCTTTGGTGATGTTCGGAGGTTACCGGGTGTTCTTTCTCTTAGACTTATAACTGACTTAAGCTGTGATAGACGGTCCGGATAGTTTATCCACACGCTTCAAATACATCTCATAGTTAGTCAACTTATCATAAAGTTCTTCAAAGGAGACTAGCAAGTCGCGTGCCCGAATTGCAGCCGCTAATTCTTTGTAGTCATCTCCAAGACCATTTAGGGTATGGATGATGATCTCCTCATCACATAGGAAATGACCTATCAAAGTCAAGTCATCAATGATAACTTTGATATTTTATAGATAATCAGTGATAGTACTTTCCTTTTATTTGGTCACCATCAGCTTGGATAGAAGACTGAGCTTGCGAGTACGCAAATGATTTGCCAAGGTTGTTTACAGTTTAGACCATGCATTGGCAGCAGTCACACATGTAGAAATCAATGGAGCGATGGATCCAGCAACTGAGGTTTGAATAGCTTAGAGGATGAGATGATCCTGATGCAGCCACAGTTTATGAGCCGAATTTGGTATAGGACTGGGTTCTCCGGGGATGTTGATCATGGCTGATGGACAACTGAAGGAGTCGTCAATGTAGCCGAGCAAGTCGTATCCAAATAAGAGATTAGAAAATTATGCCCACCAAGATGCATAGTTACCACCCTTTGATAACTTGAAAGGAATTATTGTGGCAGCATTGATGGAAATAAGCCCTATAAGAGAAGTGCTCAGAGTCCTTGCAGAAATAGTAACAGGAATATCAGAAGAGGAAAATGAAGATATCCCAGACATTTTATGGCAGTTTAAGCGACCTTTATAGAAGATGTAAAGATATAGGAGGGAGGGAGGGAGGAGGAGAAAAGCAAATCAATGCACAGTAGAGGAGACTGTAGCGATGAACTGCAGAGGAGGCTGCAGCAATGCAGCGATGAACTGCAAAGGAGGCTGCAGCGATGCACTGTAGAGGAGGCTGCAACGATAGGTGAGAAAGCTGCAGCGATGGCCAAGGAAGCTGCAGTGATGAGCGAGAAAGCTATAGCGATGAGCAAGGAAGTTGTAGCGATGAACTGTAGAGGAGGCTACAACGACACACTGCAGAGGAGGCTGCAGCGATGCACGAGAAATCTGCAGTGATTAGCTCGAGAAATCTGCAGCGATTAGGTAAAAAAAAGGAAATTTGTAGCTGCTGAAGCTTGCTGCGGCAGTAAAGATTGCTACGGTAGAGAAATTGCTGTTGCAGAGGGAAGCGACTGCAAATGGAAGCTACAAGAACTGCAATCGTTCCTGCTACCGCAGGAAGACAGTGATGGTTGTATTGCAACGATACAGGAACGAGGAGGAGAGGGTCACTGGCCAAGGAGCAGTTGCAAGGACGATAGCCACCACAACAGTGTAGGCGAGGTTCTTGTGAGGGCGGGAGATGGCACTGTCCTTTCCAACTAAACAGAAAAGAGGAGCGATAGAAGGCTTCGGCAAAGCTGCCTACATCCATACGGAAGAAGGCTCTGATACCATGAGATATCCTCATATAATTAAGAAAATCTTATATGCTATCATTCTAAACCCTAGGATGTGAGTCCAAAAATAGGGAGGGACACCATAGAAACCCTATTAATCCCAAAGGATAATAGAAGATAAGATATAGGTTAAGTTAATAAAATCTCCTAAAGGACAAACTGAGGTTCGAAGGTCTAGTGATGCAAATTCGACATGAGGTCATGAAATGTAAAAAGGTGTAAACATCCTCATGCGCTTTAGGCTCCTTCCTCGCGTCAAAAAGTATATGTCGAATTATAGTTCTAGCTCGAGTTAGCCACAATTTCGTACTTGTGGCTCTACGAATATGAAATTTATCAGAACTTTGTGTCTCATTCGAGAAACAAACAAACCAAAACTTGAAACTTTAAAGAGAATCTAGACAAAACAATTATACTTGTGGTTTGTGCTCCACGAAAGAAGATAGTTATGGGGAAGGAATCATATTTTTTGTTATAGTGTGCTACTGAAAAGTTTATATTTATCGTTTTCACATGATCTTGAACATGAGATGTATCAATTATGTAACAATAGTACACTACATCCTAATTAAAAAGCATCTATTTTCAACATGTAAAATGGCTTACCACTTACACAGCTTATCAAAGTTGAAAAGATCCATCGTCAACTTTTAATGTTTGCTGCATGCATCTACACCGTATCTTTCTTCGCAGGATTCCATAACTTGTAGTCGAAGCATAGCATTGAAGCATAGCATTGTTAACTTCTACAAATCCACATCATAGATCCGTTTGGAAAAAAAAAAACAACATGTTTAAGTTTGAACCTATGAGCTTAAAATAATAATAATAATAATAATAATAATAATAATAATAATAATAATAATAATAATAATAATAGTAGGTTCGTTCATGCTAAATCAAACTAGAGTACTGATTGAATCAACCTCGACTTGGTTGGAGGTTAAGATAATCTTAGAATTTAACTCATTGTGTTGATAAATTGTGCAAGGAGATGCATAATAATAGTTAGTCTTGAAATTTGTTTTAGAATGATATATCAAGCTTCTCTCACAACCCTAGAAAATCAAAACAATAATTTAAATGAAAAAGATAAAACCAGAACAATTACATATCCAAGATACAACAAGTTTATCTTTCACTCGTGTGTTGAAACAGAATGAAAAATAGAAGGTATTAGCTAGCTAGCTTAGTTTTATTATTGATCTTTCCGATATGCATGGTGGCAAAAGATCACAACTTGTAAGAGACTTGAGTGCAAGGAAACGCTGGGAAATATGTGAAATCTGAAGGAACACATTTAATAAAACATCACAAACCACATATACATGCGTGCTTTATCAGACAAAAGGTTCACGAATAAATGGTGGATCCTCTTCTCCAAGAAACTCAAAAAGCAAGTCACCACCAGAATGTCCAAAAACTCCCATCACCACTAGACGTGACGTTCCCTCTTTTGCTGATGCCCATGTTTCTCTCTGAAGCATACATAACCTATCCATTTTTCGGTTCAAGGACCCATGCCCTTCACCATCCAAAGCCCTTTTCATGTTCATAGTCTCTCGCTGCTACCATCACTCTCCTCACTGGTTGGAACATCAAAATGTCAACAACATATTAATTTACAGAAAGTGTTAGATAAAAAACAAAAAAAACAAAATCCATCACAAGATGTAGAGGCAAAAGGAATACACTTTTTTGCTTCAAATGCCTCGCTTCTTTTGCTGTAGACAACCCAAGTTTTTCACAAAGCTCACTTCCAAATCTAAAATTTTCCAAAGGAGGAATACTTTCCTGCCCCATCATCCTACCCACCTTTTTTTTTATTGGAAGAAGAAGGGGCTCATACTTTTCTTTTTTATTGGAAGAACAAATTTTCTTTAAGACGTCTTTACAGGTTCACAACAACCACGAGTTACTTGGAGTTTCTAGAACAGGCATCCAGCAGATTGGCTCACTGCTCGGTCTGACTGCACCTCTGCTAGCAAGAGAGGTTAGGAGACCTTCTGATAGCAACTAATATTTATCTTGATACGATTTTCTCAATTATATGAGAAAATATCATAATTCTTTTGAGGAAAATTATCCCTCCTGACGTGTATAAATATGGAACATCATATCAAAGAAAAGAAAGGAGAAGCGATCGGTGAGTCGCATACACATCTCACGGATCCTGCCGCTCTACGCTAGTATCTCTACCCTCGTCCTCTCGGATCGATGAGCAGCTTCATCGCTTCTTGAAGACTAGTGCCCTCCCCTGCCTCTTGCCCCTCCTCATCTGCTTCGCCCTCTTTGCCTCATCGTCACCAACAAGGGCGCCGGCCATGTCGTCTCCTGTCATGGATTCTCGGAGTACCGCCTCGGCGACTACTTCCCCTGAACTCCTTCGACGCCTCGTCGAGCAGCATCCAAAATTGGTTGACGCACTTGGTGGGGACCACGAACCGCTTCCTCTCCGACCCGACATGCACTGTGGCATTTGAAGCCGCAACCTCTCACAGAGCTGCAGATCTCTCATAGATCTGTGACGAGAACTGCATATTGGCAAGAACTGCAGATCTCTCCTGAGCGATCTCCGAAACCTTCAGCCCACACCAATCGAGGCAACCTTCACCAACGCATCCTGCACATGTGCTGCATAGGTTAGAGAACTCGCCCTATTACGAGCTTCTCTTCTCCGTGGATGACACTCCCAAAGGAAGCACAGTCGCAGCCTTTGTTTCTACCGCCAACTGCTGCTTCCTCGCCAACCGAAGTCTTCCGCTGAAGGTTCCTTCCGCTTCTTCCTCCGCCAAAGCCTCCTTCAAGTTGGCTCTGTGATTTCGCCATCTGCCTCCTCTACCGAGGGCTCCTCTCTCTCAGACTCTGCCGCCCTTTTGGCCACCGAACTCGGTTGCAAGCTATGATCTGCATCGATCGCAGTCGTCATCGCCTATTGCGAACCGCTGCCTCACCGTCAACTGCCACATTGCAGAACAAACCTACTTTAAAACTTTTGAAATTATTTATATTGATGTTTAGATTTTTTATTATTTTTATAGATTACTTTATCAAATATATATGATTATATCATTTTCACCATAAATATAAAGTTTTAATAATATTTTTCAACTTTAAAAGGTTGGTCGAAAATTTATTTAGTCTACAACCAAAATAATTTACTCTGATGGTGACAATAAATATCAAGCCCTCATATCCTATCTCTGAGCTTATGATATACAATATCTTAAGTCTCCCCCACATACTCCTCAACTAGTTATTATACTGAATGCAAACATCGACATATAGTTGAAATTGGTCTCACACTTCTCCATCAAGCCTTCATACTAACAACTTTTTGGTCTACAACATTTCAAACTGTCATCTATCTTATCAATCGTATACTCACTCGAGCCCTTTATTACCGGTCACTATTTGAAAAATTATTTTATAAATCCCCAAACCATCAAAACTCAAAGTATTTAGATGTTTATGTTATCCATAGCTACATCCCTATATCTTGCATAAGATAACATCAAGATCTAAGCCTTGCAATTTTATTGGATACTCTCTTGAACATAATGTCTTTCGATGCTATGAACCTCAAACTCAAAAAGATTTTATATCACGTCATGTTATTTTTGTAGAGTCTACCTTTCCGTTTCAAAACCCAGAGTCTCCTACTGTGCGCCTTACTCCAACAAAAAATATACATCACTGGAGTACACCGCCATTGCCATCAACCGAGTCTCCCACAACATCATCCAATCATTCTCCTTAAGATCCCCACACTCTTCTTCTCCCGGTTCAGCAGCTCCTCACCCCCTCCATTGCTCCTGTCCCTTCTTCATAAGGTTCCCCTACTGTTGAAGTAATGCCCTCAGAAACACAACCACTATCTTTATCCTTTTCTGTGACTAGTGACACTGAAGTACCTTTAACACGTGTCAGTACATCTCCATCACCCATACCTATAACACAACTGATAGCCCTTGGACATCTAATGACAACAAACTCCAAAAGTGGTATCTTTAAACCACGACAAGTCCTTGATCTATATGCTATCACAAAATCCTCGTTAAAGACCAATAAACCTACCACAATTACTCAAGCCCAAAAATCTTCGTACTGATATAAAGCTATGTATGAAGAATATGATGCTCTCCTCCATAATTTTGCATGGACCCTTGTACCCTCTCATCCCACACAAAATATCATCGGATGTAAGTGGGTCTTTCAAATTAAGCAGAACATAGATGAATCCGTTGTCAGATATAAAGCGCATCTAGTAGCCAAAAGGTTTCATCAACGTCCTGGTGTTGACTTCGTAGGGACATTTAGTCCCGTTGTTAAACCCACAGCAATCTGACTTATTTTGAGTTTTGTCATCTCAAAAGGCTAGCATTTACGACAACCCAATGTTAACAATGCTTTTTTACAAGGAACTCTAACGGAAGATGTTTTCATGCAGTAACTGCTAGGATCGAGTTGGCACTAAGGGGGGGGGTGAATTAGTGCAGCGAATAAAAATGACATCTATTTGAAATTCTTTCGTTCGATGAAAACCGATATCGAAAATGTATTTAACTTGAAAGCATTCGTAAGAATGTAATAAGAAAGTAAAGTAAGTAAGGCAATTTGTAGTAAAAGTAAATTACATAAATAGAAATGTAAACTAAGTTTTATAGTGGTTCAATTATCGTGACTTATATTCACTCCCGATTCCTCTTCCGTCGAGGCCACCTGCATCCACTAACGATCTTCTTTCAATGGGAAAAGATCAACTACCCTTTTACACTCTTTCTCCTTTTCACTGGTTTAGGAGACAACACTTATAAGTCTCTCTTTCTTATACCTCACTTCTCCCTCTAAACGAACTTCTAAATACTAGGAAGAAGTGATCTTAAATCCTAAGGGAGTTTCCTATTTTTTCTCCCTTTTTCAACTCAATTTTATGCTCAATTCTTGCTACTCCATGCAATAATAGCTAGGGTATTTATAGACCCAAAATGACTTTAAAATTAGAGCTAAAAAATGTCTCATCTCGGGTTTTTCAGGTCCTAGCGATACCACTGCCTGTGTTGGGCGGTACCACCACCTGCAGCATTGATACTGGGCAGTACCACTACCCAATCTAGTGGTACCACTGCTTAGGAGACTATGTCTGGGCGCTACCATAGCCCAGACTAGCGGTACCATTGCCTGACAGTCTCAGAGACTAAGTCTGGGCAGTACCACCACCCAAACTGGTGGTACCACCTCCTAACTTAGTCTTGGAGACTATGCTATCGATGGTTCTACTAGTTTGGGTCATTGTTTGCACCTTTCACTTGGCCCAACATATCTCAAACCTGGGCCCAATTGGACCCTAATTGAGTTGGTCC
Source organism: Musa acuminata AAA Group (assembly GCF_036884655.1). Taxonomy (NCBI): domain Eukaryota; kingdom Viridiplantae; phylum Streptophyta; class Magnoliopsida; order Zingiberales; family Musaceae; genus Musa; species Musa acuminata. The sequence goes on from NC_088331.1 coordinate 21,105,094, forward strand.
AATTCCAACCCAATTACGCCTAAAACCTACTTCAATCTAGATAATTATTATAAAGCAAAATCAAATGTTGTTCGGCATGTCATTGGTTCATCAACACCTCATCTGATTCTTCAGTGCATCGTTCTCTCTTGTGGCCTATTGCCCAATCAGCCAGTTGACCTCCACAACTCCGATTTCCTTGGTGCAATTTTCACTCTTCTTGGCCCGATGCTCGAACCCATGGCCCGAAGCCTTCTACTGATACATTGACCAATCCTTCGACTCACGTCCAATATTCTTATATGTTCCACTCCGGCCCAATATGATTCTTCCTACTTTAATTGTCTCTTCCTGATCGAAGCATCCTACGTCACTCAAAATGTAAATCAGATCATAAACACATTAATTGATTTTATCATCTAAATCCGAGATTCAATAATCTCCCCCTTTTTTATGATGACAATCAATAGATGACGGAGTTTAAACTAAACTCCCTCTATCAATATGTCATATTGATAGATCCTTTAATTTAAATAGAGTTCAAGTCAAAGCAATTTTAATAATGAATACAAGCAATATGTTATCATAAAATCATATATAATCAAAATTTCAATACATAATTCATTCCATGCATGATTGTCATCATAACTTCTCCCCTTTTGTCATCAACAAAAAAGGAAAAATGCAACTAGCAATTTTTGAGATATAATTTCAAATTATTTCATAATTTCAAGTCTTTGAAACATCGTTGCATAATTTTAGGTTTTTGAAACATCATTGCATATATAATTATGCAAGCTAGCAAGTTTTTTTATATGAATGTTAGCAATTTTTTTACATCTTTTGAAATATGCAAGATAGTACTTTTGCTTCTCTTGAGATTGCAAGCTAGCAATTTTGGTTCCTAGCAAATTTTTCTCCTTACAATGTGCAAGATAGCAAGTTCTTTACTTCCCTTTGAAATGTACAAGCTAGCAATTTTGCTTCCTTGCAAGTTTTTCTCCTTAAAATGTGCAAGATAGTAAGTTCTTTACTTTTCTTTAAAATGTACAAGCTAGCAATTTTTCTCCCTCTTTGTCATTGTCAAAAAGAAGGGAAGAATACAATATTATAATTCTTTTCCCTTTACTTCAATCTTCAAATCACGACAAAGATAAAATATCATTCTTAATTCAATATGTTTGTGCATCATTATAGTTTCAAATTAAAATATGCACAATTTTAAAACCTTACATTTCATTCTTATTTCATGCATGATACCAAAAATAAATTAATCATCACTATGGGCATAACAATCATGATACTAAGATATTAAAATTTTTAAGTATTTATTACTTCAATATTTTGATATTAAAATTTTTAAGAATTTATCACTTCATGCATTAAATCAACATTTTGATAATGATACCAAACATTCATCATTTATTATCATAGGCAAAAAGTGGGGAATAACACAAAGGTGTAAATATTCCAATCGTCACATGAAAGATATTAAGAAAAATTTGGTGATAAGATATACAATTCATAAAGACAAATTGTGAATACCAAGAGACAAATTATAATTCTTTTGGATAGCAAAAAATATATATATTAAACAATCTTGATTCATGAGAATCTCAAGTTTTCAAGATAATGATTTATATATTAAAGAAAAATTTCAAGTTATAATTCAAAAAATCATGATTCATAAAAAAATCTCCTCTTAAATAATGAGAATATATAATAAAATATCTTGATTCATAAAAAAATTTGAAGTTATAATTTTGAGGAATCAAAATCACGATATAGGTAAAAACTCATTCAAATTCAAATAATTAAAATCATCGAAATCACTTTCAAGAGATTCAAAATGAAATCAATAGATTTATCATTATAAATAAGAAAGCAGAAAAGGGATAATACAATGGTGTAAATTTTTTTTCTTACATCAATACTCTAAACATCACATAACGTATACAACCATAAATATAAAGAATTTATATAAAACAAAATTTAAGTCATAAATTATGAAGATGTCAAGTGGCATATCATGGTTTATTAGAATAAGTCTCATCTTTTGTGAATAGCAAAACAAATCATAGGAGAACAAAATATGAAAAATCTTGATTCATTGAAAACTTTGAAGTTGTAATCAAATGAATAATCATTATTCATTTAGATAATTTTTCTCTTTAGACGATAAAATCATACGAGAACAAAATGATTAATATAAAATACATCTCATGTCGAAAACATGAATAAATCTAAGTGTTTGGTTAAATATGAAAATAAATTATCAAATCCGAAATGATCATCAAAATCACTTTTCGATTAATGTAATGAAAGCAACATAGATAGATTAAAAATAACTCCAGTTCTTTTAGTTTCAAATTTTGTGATTGATTTTATGCAAGCATGCCTTTATCTTTTTTTATGCCAAACAAAAATATGCATCATCGTTTAAAACCAAAGAAGCAATTTTCATTACAACAAAGATCAATAAGCCATAAATCACAAAAATCATCATGCGTAATTTTGAAATATAAACTCATTAAGCACGATTTCATTGAACATAAGGCATCTTTAATCAAAAATCAATATAGAAATCATCAAGATACACATTATTACTTTTTAAAATATGTAAGGAATTAATCTTATTTGATGTGCAAGTATTACTGTTAGGATCAAGAGCACTAAGAGGGGGGGGGTGAATTAGTGCAGCGGAAATTTTATAATAATTTAAAAACAAAAAGCTGCGTTCGTTCAAAAACGATTATGATGCAAAAGCAAATTCTCAGTTTGTATCTAAGTGCAGTTTGCGTCTTAAGCGCAGATTGCGTCTAAGCGCAGTTTTGCGTCTGAGCGCAGATTGCGTCTAAGCGCAGATTGCGTCTAAGCGCAGTTTTGCGTCTAAGCGCAGTTTTGCGTCTAAATGCAGATTTACGTCTAAACGCAGATTTGCGTCTAAACGCAGTTTTACGTCTAAACGTAGTTTTACGTCTAAACGCAGATTTACGTCTAAACGCAGTTTTACGTTTAAACGCAGTTTTACGTCTGAACGTAGTTTTACGTCTAAACGCAGATTTACGTCTAAACGCAGTTTTACGTTTAAACGCAGTTTTACGTCTAAACGCAGATTTGCGTCTAAACTTTGAAACTCGTTTGTATATTCGCAGAAGGCAGTATGCAGTTGAAATCAAGACGTAAACGTAAACTGAAAGGAAGCTCGTTCGTAAAAGCGCGGAAAACAGTTCTGCAGAATCAAACGTAAACGTAAACTGTAATGTACGAAAATACAAGTTTACGTCTGAATGCAGATTTGGAAGAACAGCACTTAGAACTTGTTCGTGAAAGCGCAGAGAGCAGTAGTGATGAGGGAGGTTTGCAGTAATGATAGAGTGCTCGAAATTAAACGCAAACCAGAGATTTAGAGTGGTTCGGTCAGCCTTGACCTACTCCACTTTTGGCTTCCTCCACCGATGAGGTTGCCGACGTCAACTAGCTGCCTTCCTTCAATGGGCGAAGGCCAAACTTCCCTCTTACAGTTTCTCTCCTTTTGACAGGCTTAGGAGACAACCTTTACAGACCTTTCTCTCCTCACTTTACAGTTGAAAACTTGAAGAACAGAAGGAGGAGACTCAAGGATTTACAACACTTTTGAGCTCTTTAGAATCACAGAAAAGATCACAATTTCGGTATAGGTCTGTGTCTTTTCAGTGCTGAATGGGTGGGGTATTTATAGGCCCCAACCCAATTCAAAATTCGAGCTCAAAACGATCAAATCGATCTAATCCCAGAATTTCTGGGATCAGGCGGTTGCACCTCTCAACTGGAGAGGTGGCACCGCCTGGCAGAGCTCGAAGACTGAGCTCTGCCGATTGCTTCTTCTCTGCCAGAGCTCGAAGACTGAGCTCAATGGTTGCATCACCTGGCAGAGCTCGAAGACTGAGCTTGGTGGTTGCATCACCTGGCAGAGCTCGAAATCTGAGCTCGGTGGTTGCATCACTTGGCAGAGCTCCAAACTGAGCTCAAGCTGATGCACCATTCTGCCATAGCTCGAAGACTGAGCTTGGTGAATGCATCACCTGGCAAAGCTCGAGACTGAGCTCAGGCTGATGCACCACACTTGCCAAAGCTCGAAGACTGAGCTTGGTGGTTGCATCGCCTGGCAGAGCTCGGAACTTGAGCTCTGGCGGTGCAACCTCTTGGCTGGAGCGGTTGCACCTCCCAGCCTTGCAACCCTGGCGGTTGCACCTCCTGGCTGGGGCGGTTGCACCTCCCAGCCGTGCACCCCTGGCGGTTGCACCTCCTGGCTGGGGCGGTTGCACCTCCCAGCCGTGCACCCCTGGCGGTTGCACCTCCTGGCTGGGGCGGTTGCACCTCCCAGCCCCACAGCCCAGGCGGTTGCACCTCCTGGCTGGGGCGGTTGCACCTCCTGGTGCAATCAGGGTCCGAATGGTTCACTCCATTCGACCCACTTTGAATCTTTTCAGGGGCCCAATTGCCCCAAGATTAAGCTAATGGGATCACCTCCCATTTTCATGCTTAATCATCGTGCTAACTACGATTATCTCTAAGACAACTCCTGCAGCTTGCTCCGATGCGTCAATCGCTTCTTCCGGCGAGTTTCCGGCCAACTTCCGTCGATCAACCGATAACCCTCGGTGATCCTCCTGCGGATATCCGGTATACTCCTGGACTTTGCGACGATCCACTTGGCGAGTTCTGACGAGCTTCGCTTGGCAAGCTTCTGGACTTCTCGGATCTGTTCTCTCTGAACCTCCGACGACCGTCCGAACTTCCGTCGAACTCTCGAACTCCCAACGTGATCATGATCTTGACTCCGGGGCAACTCCTGCTGCTTGTCTTAATCTCATCGTAGTTAATCCTGCACACTTATCTCAACACACAGATTAGATAACAAATGACAATTGACTTCATCATCAAAA